>NW_027459562.1:0-12500 GCF_050624435.1 Tenrec ecaudatus | reverse complement strand
GGTCGACCAGGAGTCCTGGCGGGAGATGGGCGCATGCACATTACACTGCGTAGGATCGACTGGCGTTCCCCTTTCCATCTCTTGATCTGATCTGATGTCCCGGATCGGTTCGGGGTTTCCTTCTTGGCATCTTATCACTGTCTCGAGATGTTTTCCTATTGATTGCATCCCTTGACTTCATTCAGACATGAAGGTGGGCGCTGCGTGGTGTGTGTGGAAAGGGTGGTGGGGGACAGAGTCGATACACACGTGGGTCGACCAGTAGCCCCGTCCGTCCTTTTGGTCAAGCGGTAAGGCATGTATGTCTTAATGTATCTTCTTTTAAAAAAATCGTTTTATTAGGGGCTCGCACAACTCTTATCACAACCCATACATCAATTGTGTCAAGCATATTTCATAATTTTATTAAAAAGACCCTGCCTGGCTTGTGCGCATGTCTGGCGCACATGCGCGTTAGGGCGCGCAGGGGCGACCAGTGCTCCCTCCTCCTCTCGGTCCCAATTTCCCCACACGTTTAGGTTAGTTTCGGGTTTTCTTTTATGCATCATCTGATCACTGATTGTCTCAAGGTGTTTTTTTTTCCTATTGATTTCATCATCAATTTACTTCATCGAGATACACTCACTCACTCACTCACTCACTCACTCACTCACTCACTCACTCACTCACTCACTCACTCACGCCAGTCACGCTACTGAGCAGGAATCCTGCGCTGACGAGAGCTCCGGAACCAGCAAATGGCCACCTGCTCTTCCTTGCAAGACGTTGAGCCTCCTCCAAAGAAGCAAACACAAGAAACTCCACTTCAGAGAAGAAATAACGTGTGGCATTAGGGCCCAGCCAAGAAGTTGGACCATCGCCAAGAATCAGCAGCTGGTCGGAGGAGCCACCGCAAAAGTGTGGAGAAACCCCATGAGAGAGACTTGACTGGGACAGTGAATACGTCAAAGAACCAGCCAAGTTGTCCGTTGAAACCTGGGTAGAGACAGACAGGCACTGACTTTTTAGAGAGCTAGGAACCAAGGAGACATCAACTCCTGCTCTGCTCTCTCCAACTCTACCCGGGGTGAACGCACCGATGAAGGCAATGCTTGTTGGGACTATGATGCTAGAATGATACGTGTGCAGAGCGCTGTTATTATGCTCATACTTATGATCACGCTTGCTTGCTCCAGTCCTTTTATCCTTTGGATTATTTTTGGCTGGTGTGATGTGTGTCTGCAGTGAATAAACCGAGCATTCGAAAACGTCTAAGAGCGTTAAGTAATTATTGGTGACGCCGCTGCTCCTGACGCGTGCATCAGGTTCACTCTTGGCTCCGTATTTGTTTTTATGGCTTCTGAGAGAATGGCTTGTGAGTGTGTGGCTCTTTCCTCTGAGAGCCTAGAGGAGGCCCTCCTTCCTGTGTGAGGTTTCTGTGTCAGTCAGTCTGTCTCTCTCAACCCTCCCTCCCTCCCTCCCTCCCTCCATCCGCCAGCTCTCTTCACAGAGGAAGAGGGCCTGGCTGCGGTGTAGAATTCGGCTTGCCCTTGCACATGTGCTCTATCTCTCCATCTATCTATATCTAATGTATCTATCCTCGCTGCTGTGCGCCTTCCCCCGGCGTGGGTCTTTGTGACCCCAGCGGCTACCTTGAGCCAAAGGGGTCGGAGAGGTCTTGTTTGAGCGAGCGAGCAAGCTAGCGAGCACTCCAACCCTGACTGTAGAGGTCTAGTTCTAGTTCAGAGTCCACTTGGCCGCTTCTCAAACCCAGCAGCCCCTCCCTCCCTCCCACCCTCCTATTCTTGTAAGGCGTCTGCTTTTCTAAAGGTGGGTTAAGGGCCGCAGCCTGCCCCCCCCCCCCCCCCGTAGAAGTCAGCCTGGTGGGTGGGGAATGTGGGAAGCCAAGCTTTCTCCCGAGTTTGTCTCTCCCCCAGGCATACATATCCCACTGAAAGGCCATTCACCCAAGGTAGGCATATCCCACTGAAAGGTCATTCACCCAAGGTAGGTTCTGGGTTACTCTCCCTCAGGGTGGTCAGCCTTTTAGAGCAAGCAGACAGACACCACTGTTTGTGCCACCATAGGGAGGGAGGAAGGACCCCGCTCGCTTCCGATCAGGGTGGTAGTGGTAGAGGTTGAGCCCACTGGAGAGTGAGCAAGGTTAGGCTGCCCCGTTGAATCTAGGGGAGGGGGGTGGGGGACCACCAGGTGCAGCTGAGAGTGAGCAAGCTTTATACCCCTGAGCTGTGTCTGCCTCTGTTATTTTCCATCTCTCTCTCTCTCTCTCTCTCCCCCCCCCCCCCCCCCCGCTGTCCGATTTAGCCTATGGAACCCGGGGTTCGTTGTAGGGGGCTGGGGCTGTCCTTCCCCCCGCCCCCCACCGGGGGTGAACATTCTTGGGGGGTGTTGCAAAGGACGCCTGGCCAACACAGGCCAGGCAGGGGAAAAGTTCAGCGGCGCCTATTAGCGAGGTCTGTATTAATTACGTCAAGGTGGCCCGGGCGGGCGGGGCGTTTTCATTAGGTTTCCAAGGAAGGCAGAGAGGTTGGGGGCGGGCGAAGCCCTGATGTCCAACAGGCGGGTGGATGTGACTTGCGGGAGGCGAGGCACGTCCGCCACCGTCTCTGTTGCTCGCCTTGGTTTTCATTGAGAGGCCCACACGGGAGGGGGTGGGTTCATCCTCAGGTGGCGAAGAGGTTTTCCTTTCACTTATAGAAGGGGTGGCGAGCGTGCTATGTTGGGCGGTGTGATTCGGCTTACTGTGCCAAACCTGGCCTTATATTAAGAAGAGTTGGGGTGTGATAAGGTCGTGGTTTGGGTCCGGTGGGCAGAGAGAGAAATGCGTCTGCCAGCAAGCCCCAGGCTCTCTCGCTCTCTCGCTCTCTGGCGGTGTTGCCCCACTGTGTGACTGCCTTAGCTAGTTGTCTGCCTCCAATTGTGAGCTAATGTCTACAACCTGTGTGTGGGGGCGCCCGACCCATGGATCCTGCCGTTAAAGCTGGATTTTTTTTTTCTTCTCCCCCTTTCAGATGTGCGTTGCCGTGCCGCTGGCGTTGATGGTACACGTCGCTGGAGCTCGGTGATCTGGCTAAGCGTGGGGGGGACCCAGCTGGCTGGCTGGCTGGCTGGCTGCCTGCTGCCTCCGGCTGGACGGAATGCATCGCTCTCTGGAAGACTCTGCTCTGCAGTCTTGCTTCCTTGACCTTGGACGGAGCAGCCGTTGCAAGAGGAAGGATTTCCAGGCTATTAACTATTTAATGGAAGTGATTCAAGCTGAGCCGCGCTCCCCCGTCCCCCGGGTGCATTGCATCGTTGTGGACTAAATTAGCTGTTACATTACTTCGCGTTTTGTGTGTGGTTGGTAGGTAGGTAGGTAGGTAGGTAGGTAGGTAGGTAGGTAGGTAGGTAGGTAGGGTGGGGGTGGGGGATAGGGGAGGTAGGTAGGGGATAGGGGAGGAAGGAAGGAAGGAAGGAAGGAAGGAAGGAAGAAGTGAGAGTGGGAGTTAGGTGGGGAGGTGAGTTAGGGCATAGGTAGGGTAGAGTGAGAGTGAGTGAGCGTGAGAGTTGTTGGGGAGGTAGGTAGCACATAGGTAGGTAGCACATAGGTAGGTAGGGTAGGAAGGAAGTGAGAGTGGGAGTGGGAGTTAGTTGGTGGGGAAGTTAGGGTAGCGATGAGGGGGAGTTAGGTGACAGGCAGAGGCAGCACGATCCGGTGGCTGTGATGTCATTGTGAAAGTCGGCCCTTGACACACACGAGGTTTTTTTGTGTCGCTTGCTCGCGTGCCCGGGTCGGGCGTTCCGGGCCACGGGGCGCGAGGGCGGGGGGAGGTTGGACCCTTGTCGCCCGCTCGCTTCACCTGGTGGCCCGGTGTGCGTCCCTGGCCGAGTCTGCCGTGTTGAGGGGGTCGTCTGTGTGTGCTGCGTCTGTGGGTGTCCCCGCTGCCCGACAGGCGCGCGGGCGGGCCAGCCAGCCAGCCGTGCGCATCCCGTCTGTCTCTCCCTGCCGGCTAAGAGGCGCGCGGGCGCGCCTGTCTCCCTGTCCCTGGGTCGGCTCGGGTCGACCAGGGCGGCGGAGAGTGGCGAGGGAGAAGAGAAGAGAAGGAAAGAGTGGAGGAGCGTCCGGGGGCGGCGGCCCGAGTTTGCCGGGCGAGGCCGGCCGGGCGGGGGGGTTGGTGGCGCGCGCGCGCCACCAACCCCCCCGCCCGGCCGGCCTCGCCCGGCAAACTCGGGCCGCCGCCCCCGGACGCGAAAGGTGGGTAGACCAGCAGCCTCGGAGAAGATATCTTGTCTTCTTCCTCGTCGCCGCTAGGGGGAATCGTCGGGCGTTTCCCCGGTCCGGGCGAGCCTTCGGCCACGCGCGCATGCGCGCTGTGGCGCTACCGGTGGGCCGACCACCGCACCGCTCCCCCTCCTACTCTCAATCACTCCGATCCTTTCCTCTGAGAGCCTAGAGAAGGCTCTCCTGCGTGAAGTTTCTGTCTGTGTGTGTGTGTGTCTGTCTCTCCCCCCATCCGTCCGTCCGTCCGTCCGTCCGTCCGTCCGTCCGTCCGTCCGTCCATCCATCCATCCATCCATCCATCCATCCATCCATCCATCCATCCATCCATCAATCCATCACTTCTCTTCACAAAGGAAGAGGGTCTGCGTGGCGAGAGGAGGGTGGGAAGGGAGGGCGTATGTTTGAACCTTCAGCCCCTTATCCCCATATATACGATGGCAGGCAGTGAATAATAAAACCTAAGCGTGACAAACACAATGTGATGCTTCTGTCCGTTTGATGGGATTGATCCGCTTCAAACAGAGGGCACCAGGGGTGGTGAGTTAGTAGGTTTGGGGCGGGCAGAGGTGGTGGCTCTGCTGCTGCTGCTGCTGCTGCTGCTGCTGCTGCTGCTGCTGCTGCTGCTGCACGATTGCATTGACTAAAGCGTGGTTCAAGGCACTCCTGAAACTTGACCTGGTGGCCCTGGTACTGTACGCACACGCACACACACCACGCTCTTGCTCTTTTCCTTCAGGGATTTGAAGTTCCTGAAGACAGGACAGATTGCTCCTCCCCTGGCTGAGAGAGGGAGGGAGGGAGGCAGGTTGGTGGTGGTAGTTGGTGGTGGTGGTGGTGGTGGTGTGTTATGTGGGGTGTGTGTGTGTTTGTGAATCATGGTGTAAAAACACACACTCTGCCCGCCTGTCCATCAGTCCGCCTTCCCATGAGAAGCCAAAAAGGACCCATGGAGGCAGGCAGAACCCACTTCTTCGAATGGATTTAGGTCTCTCTCCCACCATCAACCTAGAATGGAAGCTCCAACTGAATCCACTTCACTCACATGCAGACTCAAAAACGGATGGATCTTGGACTTTCACTCGCTGTCCCTGAGCGTGCCTTCCGTGGCTATTATTTTGTCATGTCTTACACTGTTGGACGTCTCCCTTCACCCACTTTCCTGTTGTCCTTGCCCCAGGGGTGAGATGATCTCGGTCCATCTTGTAATGCTAGTGCTCAGATGAGGACTCTCCCTCCTTCCTCACGCAGGCACCTTTGTCCATATTCTTTAGCTTCCTTCCTTTCAAACGTGTGTTTTCTAGGGGCCTAGACACTGGGCAGCCTCCTTCCATCAGTCCCTCCCTCTGTCCCACCGTCTGTCACTCGCTGCCTGCCTGCCTGCCTGCCTGCCTGCCTGCCTGCCTGCCTGCCTGCCTGCCTGCCTGCGTTCTTCCTGACTTTCATGAAAAAGCTCTCAAGTCTTTCTACGACCGACGAGTGTCAGGCCTCAGGCCTTTCCTCCTCTTGAAGAAGAGTTTCTTTCTTCCCCTCTTCCATTCCATTCCTATATTCTTGAGTTTTTGCTTTTCCCCCTTTAAAAAATAAAAACAGGAGACCAGTCAAATGACTTGCAGGGGTGGGGGGTGGACACACACACCACACCACACACACACACACACCCTACCTACACCTGACTAGCCATCCAACAAACAAAGCACACACACATACCGGGTGCCTAGGATGTTTGCCAAATTCTCCCTCACCCCTTGTAAGCACTCGGTTGGTTCCCAATCCACTCCGCTCATAGGGCGGTGCGCCCCCTGTTCTCATCACGACAACTGCTAGAGATTCACGAGGGCGGTGTGTGTGTTTATTTTCTGGGATCGGAGCCGCCGCTTTTGGACTGAGTCCCAGTGCTGGCGGTTGGAAGCTCCAGCTCCGCTAGATGGGCCAGCAGGACCCAGCCGCGATTCTGAAGACCCCTCAGGCCTCCCTCTTCCGTGACCATGCGGGTGGGTGGGGGTTGCAGTTCCCGACGGGCTCCTCTGGATCGATCCCCCCCGCTCGCTCCCCACTCCCTTCCCCATCCCGGCCTGGGCGTCCCACACACAAGCAACCTCTAGTTCACTTGCCCGAGTTAGGGTCAAAGTCCAAACTAAGATGAACAACAGAATAAAAAAAAAAAAAAACAACCGAAAAACCGGTCACCCTGAGGCCAACGGTGGCTCTCTAGCCAGAGACCAGGGGATTGAGATGCTAAAAGAGCTGGCTTCATATGTTAATCAAGCCCCGGCCTTCCTTCCTGCCTTCCTTCCTTCCTTCGGAGCCTTTTCAGGTGGGTGGGTGAGGGGGCAGGCTTGGGGCTGCTGGGTGGCTGGGTGGAAGGGAGCTAGGCGGCAGGCCTGCAGGTCTTAGGTTTCCCCTGGACCCCTGAGGATTCTCCCCTCCCCCCCCCCCCCACACACACACTCCCCCTTCTGCGGATTTCAGCATTTGGGAGACACAAGTCCTCCCATGAAGGCCCCTAGGAGATTTCATTCCTACCGGGATGGTTGGGGCCCATACCACTTATCACAATCCAGCCAGCCAGCCAGCCAGCCAGCCAGCCAGCCATTATGTCAAGTACATTTGTTCGTTTGTTGCCATCATCATTCTCAAAACATTTAGTTTCTGCTTGAGCCCTTGGTATCAGGTCCTCATGGTTCCCTTCCCTCCTTGATACTCCTCCCTCATTAATCCTTGATAATTTAGAAATTATTATTATTTTGTCATCTCTGATACTGTCGGGCGTCTCCCTTCACCCACTTTCCTGTTGTCCTACATACTTTTGTATTTTTCTTTTTAAAACATTTTATTAGGGGCTCATACAACTCTTATCACAATCCATACATATACATACATAATTATATAAAGCACATCTGTACATTCTTTGCCCTAATCATTTTCAAAGCATTTGCTCTCCACTTAATCCCTTTGCATCAGGTCCTCTTGTGATCCCACAGGCTGGTGTGATTCTTCCATGTGGGCTTTGTTGCTTCTGAGCTAGATGGCCGCTTGTTCACCTTCAAGCCTTTAAGACCCCCAGACACTATCTCTTTTGATAGCCTGGCACCATCAGCTTTCTTCGCCACATTTGTTTATGCACCCGTTTGTCCTCGTTCCATCTTTTAATAGATCCTTCATGTCTTTCTGCCGAAATCGGAGGGGTCATTGATTGGGCCCACATGTTGTAAGTAACTAACGCTGGGGCAGAAAGAGACACAGCCCCCCCCCTCCAATCCAACAAACAAAAATCCAATGTATAGATCAATAACCACTTATTGATTAAGTGGTTGATGGGCCATGGCTGGAGGTGGGTGGGGGGTACAGGGGGTGTGTGCAGGCAGGCTGAAACACCTTAGTAATTGATAAATAACCTGCTGAATTTGGCTTCTGTCATTTTGGCTGAGGCTTGACCCACACGCACATGGTCCGCCCGACCAAGCAGTTTTGAGATAAGCAGTGGCTAGGGACACCTCAGCCTGAGGACTGCAAACATTGGGAATTCTCCCCCAAACGTTCCCACTTCGAGGAACTGAACTGCGTGTGTCAACGATTGATCACCCTGCTGGTGGTTTGATGGTGGCTAAAAAGCTGAGTGTGTTCTGCTGTGCTCTCCGGACCCACTGACTCCTCCCGGGTTGCCCATTCACCCGCTGGCTTTCACTAAAAGCTCATTTGATTGATTGGAGTGTGTGGCTTTTTGGACTGTCTTGGAAACCAACCGGGGCTACAATTCTTCTCAAGGGGACAGAACTGCCACCAAACCCATCATGACTGGCTGGCAGTGGTGGCGGCAGGTTTCCTCTCCAGGGAGATCACAGTTGCAGGGGATGGGGTGGGGTGGGGGAAACCATCCGAAGAAGAGCTTACAATGTGGCTCCAGGAACCTCTGACTGACCCCAAGCAGTCAGGAGATGATGCATGACCACCGTGTGTGTGTGTGTGTGTGTGTGTGTGTGTGTGTGTGTGTGTGTGTGTGGTAGCCCTTCCTTGAGGAGTGATGATCGATTTCCATTCAGAGCAGCCACTGAGGACTATCCTATCCTACCTGAGTTCTCCTTATCCCACCTAACACCCACACGCCCACCCATCACCTGCCACCCCCGCAATGCAATCCAATTCTTACCCAAACTTTTTGGTTGGTTGGTTGTAGGGGGGAAGATCAGGTGTTTTGTTTTGTTTTGCTTTTAAACCATTTAAACTTGCATTTCAGCCGCATGTCATACCAACAATACCACCATCCTATCCTACTCAGAATAATAGGACGACAATGGTCATCCCATTTGATTTTACAGCATTCTCTTCTTCCCTGTAGCTTTCATGATGATGATGATGATGATGATGATGATGATGATGATGATGATTTTCTAATCGTGGCAATACTAGACTAGACTAATTTAGACACAACAGAGCATTCTGCAATCACAACAACTTTCTTTCCTGTGTCTCTCCGGCAGGCAAATTTTTGAGACGTAAAGACCCGGTCTCATAACTCCCTACTCCCTAAAAACACTTTTAAAGGTATTCGAGAGCCAGACGTATGTCTATTTTTACAGGCAGATGAAATCATCATTGTCGACTGAATCTCCTTTCAGATGGCTTTCCGGGAATCCAGGAGAGATGATCACTTCGGGATCAGTGACGATAACAACTGGAGGATGGAGGGAGGGTGGGGGTGAAAAGGGGGAACCGATGGACGAGGATCTACATAACAACCTCCTCCCTGAGGGGATGGACAACAGAAAAGTGGGCGAAGGGAGACATTGGACAGTGCAAGAGATGACAAAATACTAATCATTTATAAATTATCAAGGGTTCATGAGGGAAGAGGGACCAGGGAGTGAGGGGGCAAAATGAGGAGCTGATACCAAGGGCTCAAGCAGAAAGCAAGTGTGCTTGACACAATGGATGGATGGATGGATGGATGGATGGATGGATGGATGGATGGATGGACGGACGGACGGACGGACGGATGGATGGATGGATGGAAGAGATGGCTTTCCATTTGACTTGGATCTGCTCTTGTCCGTCAGGGGTCTTCCACATGTCGGCTCATTTTCTGCTCACTTCCCCAAGGGCTCAATGGACTTTTGTGTGAGGACTGACTTCCTCGGACCTTTTATAGAATGTTGAATGTACTTTTGTTTGTTTAAAAAAACAAACAAACACGTACGTGTGTGTGTGTGTGTGTGTGTGTGTGTGTGTGTGTGTGTGTGTGTGTGTGTGTGTGTGTATAGCGCGGCGGCGGCGGCGGCGGCGGCGGCGGCGGCGGCGGCGGCGGCGGCGGCGGCGGCGGCGGCGGCGGCGGCGGCGGCGGCGGGCCGGGTCTAAGTTAGGCGACTGTCCGGCCGACGACGCGCTCTTGCCGGCTAGAGACGCACATTCGTCCCGCCGCCGCGCTTCCTGCCGGTTGTCGTCCGCCACCTAGCGGTCACTTTCACTTTCTCTCCGGAGCTCTGTCGCCAACGCGAAGGGACCGGAGCGGCCTGTGTCGCCGCCGGCCCCCGAGTTCCAGGACGCCGGCGGCGGCGGCCGCTGCGGCGGCGGGCCGGGTCTAAGTTAGGCGACTGTCCGGCCGACGACGCGCTCTTGCCGGCTAGCGACGCACATTCGTCCCGCCGCGCTTCCTGCCGGTTGTCGTCCGCCACCTAGCGGTCACTTTCACTTTCTCTCCGGAGCTCTGTCGCCAACGCGATGGGACCGGAGCGGCCTGTGTCGCCGGCCCCAGAGTTCCAGGACGCCGGCGGTGTCACTTGTGTCGTCCCGGCGGTGACAGAGCGCCGGCCCGGGAGCGGTGGCCCGAGCTTGTACCTGCAGCCTTATGGGTTGGCGGGCTTCACTGCCGCCTCTGTCACTGGTGTTTGTCGGTCAGCACTTGGTCGACCAGCACAGGGCGCTCAGCCGCCCGAAACTCACTCACCCACCCGTCCGGAGGCCGGACCGCCCGAAGCGGTGCTTGAATTTTTCCAGGAACCCACTTGTGGCCCGTGGAACGGCCCTGGTGGCTCAGTCGCACGGAAATTCGGTGTTTACTACCCGGGCCTGGACACGGCCCGCCCGGCAACATGGCAGGCGGCGCTTGAGGGTTTCTCAAGTCCCCACTCTGGGTCCAGGGACCGGCCTTGGTGGCTCGCGGTCACCCGGCGAGTGGCGGTTCGCTCCTCGGCGACTCCCGAGTCCCCTGGCTCCTCGGGCGGAGCCTAAGAAAAATGTCCAAGTTCCTCACATAGGCTTCCACATCGGTGGCCGGCCGCGCCGATGTGCGGGACCTCCGGTGTGCGGCACCTGCGTCGCGCGAGGGCACGCTGCCCCTCTTCCCCCCCTCACTCGATTCTCAGGAGGTTGACCAGAGGGCCCTAGGACCTCCAGGAGTGAGTGCTATGGGGTCACTGTGGCAGGCCTTTGGCCGAAACGTGGTTCCGGGGGGTGCCCCGTGGGGAGAAGCCACCACCCCGTCTCCTGGCGTGGTATTTCTTTCGCTGAACTCGGTCATTTTGGGCCACCAGATAGGTGCTGACACGCTCATCTTCAGTGGCGCTCACTGAAGAGGTCGGTTTGATGCTCTGGACGTGTGCGTTGGTTCCCTGGGTCGCCTTTGGGTTACCGATGGCCCGTGGCGCGCGGTCCCTTTGATCCCGCGTGAGTCGCCCGCTTTGAGGCCCGTGCGCCGGCTCTCGCGAGTCCAGCTGTGTCCCGACCCTGTGGTTGCTGTGCTCCTCTGGCCTCCAGTGCTCTTGAGGGTGGCGGGACCCACAGAGAGGTTGGCGGGATGGGTCTTCTGTGCTCCCCGCGCTCTCTGCCCGCTGCAGGCATCCCGGGCAGCCGTGCCAACGCTTAGCGGAGCGCCTTCCACGCCCCATGGGCTCCGTCTCCCGTGTCAGGCACTTTCTGTGTCCTTTTGGCGGCTGTCCTTCAGTGGCCCTGGGTGTGGGTCTGGCGGAGGCAGAAACCGGGCCTTTTTCCTTCCCTGACCTCCCCCAGCACCCGACAGGGTATTTTTTTTTTCCTCTCGGTCTCTCTCTCGAGTGACTTGGCTTTTGAACGCAACCCCGATCGATGTGGTGCTGTCGCGCTCTCCCGAGCCGGACCTAAGCCGCGCCAGACGAGGGACGGACATTCATGGCGAATGGGACCGCTCCTCTCGCTCTGTCCGCGGGCCCCTAGCCTCTTCTCCCACCACTCGCTTGTCGGTGCGTGGGCGAGGCAGGGGTGCGGAATCCGGTTCGCCCTTGCACGCTCGCTCCTCTTGCCTCACGGCGTGGGCTTGCTGGGCGTGCGTGGGTCTGTCGGCCCGAGCGGCCATCCCGCGCTCGTTTGCTTGGCGATGGGTCTTCCCCGTGGCGGGGATGGTCTTTCCCTCCTCCTTCACCGTGCACCTGCCGAGGTCCGCACGGGGTTGTGCTTGGATCGGCCCTTTGCCGGTGCCCCTGGAGCGCTCCAGGTTGTCCCTTCAGGTGCCTGAGGCCGAGCCGCGGTGTCGTTCCCGTATCTGGTCGTTTACCCCTCTGGCCCACCACCGCCCTGGTGCCGTTGGGTGCGTGCTGTGCCGGTTCTCTTGGAGCCGGAAGCACTCTGGGGGGGTCGAGACGGTGTGTCGAACCCCGTGGGGGGTTGGGTGCGTCTCGCCGGAGGCGTTGCCCTCTCTGCCGTGTGTCCCAGCGCTCTCTGGGAAGCCGTGTCATCTCGCCTTTAACCCCGGACACATGTGAGATCTCCCCCGTCATGGGAGTGCTTGCGAGAGCGGGCTGGGAGGTCGCATGCTGTGTCTGCCCGGTGTCTCGTGGGAAGTCGCAAAAACCCCGTTTGGGGCTCCCGTCGCGTCGTCGCGGTTGTGGGGAGCCCCGCGAAGAGATGTGTCCCCGATAAGGGGCCGCCTTAGAGTGCGGTAGCCCCTCCTCGTAAGGGGGGGGCTCTTAACCCTTTCCGGGGCTTGTGTGTGCCCTTGCTTGGACGTGTAAAGTGCGCGTAGATGTCATTTAGTGCTGCCCCCGTCGGGTTGAGAAGGCCCGGCCAGGGGGGCGGTCAAAGAGCTCAAAAGATTCTAAAAGATTTTACCCGTGGCCCTTTTGCGTCTGCGCGCGTGTTCCTTGCGGGGTCCCAAATTTCTGCTATAAAGTAACTCGGATCTGGCCCTGAATTTGGTTTGTGAGGGAAGGGACCCGGGTGCGCGACTTTCTGGGAGCCCTCGGCGGCAGCTGCGGTCCTCTCTCGGCCCCTC
>NW_027459561.1:0-205262 GCF_050624435.1 Tenrec ecaudatus | reverse complement strand
GGGCGCCCCAGCCTTTAGGCATTAGGAGCCCCAGGCCTGAGGCGCCCCTGCCCTTAGTCTTTGGGAGCCCCAGGCCTGGGGCACGCCAGCCCTTAGGCTTTGGGAGCTCCAGGACTTAGGCGCTCCAGCCCTTAGGCTTTGGGAGCCCCAGGCCTGGGGTGCCCCAGCCCCTTAGGCTTTGAGAGCCGAAGGGCAGGGGCGCCCCAGCCCTTAGGCTTTGGGAGCCCCAGGCCTGGGGTGCCCTAGCCGTTAGGCTTTGGGAGCCCATGGCCTGGGGAGCCCCTGCCCTTAGGCTTTGGGAGCACAGGCCTGGGGGGATCCAGCCCTTCGGTTTAGTGAGCCCCACCTGGGGCGTCCCAGCCCTTAGGGTTAGGGAGCCCCAGGCCTGGGAAGCCCCAGCCCTTAGGCTTAGGGAGCCCATGGCCTGGGGCGCCCCAGCCCTTCGGCTTTGGGAGTCCCAGGCCTGGGGCGCCACAGCCCTTAGGCTTTGGGAGCCCCAGGGTTGGTGCACCCCAGCTCTTAGGCTTTGGTAACCCCAGGCCTGGGGCGCGCCAGCCCTTAGACTTAGGGAGCCCCAGGCCTGGGGGGGACCCAGCCCTTAGGCTTAGGGAGCCCCAGGACTGGGGCGTCCCAGCCCTTAGGCTTAGGTAGCCCCAGGTCTGGGGCGCCCCAGCCCTTAGGCTTAGGGAGCCCATGGCCTGGGACGCCCCAGCACTTCGGCTTAGGGCGCGCCAGGCCTAGGGCGCCTTAGCACTTAGCCTTTTGGATCCCCAGGCCTGGGGCGCTCCAGCCATTAGGCTTAGGGAGCCAAAGGGCTGTGACGCCCCAGCCCTTAGTCTTTGGGAGCCCCAGGACTGGGGCGCCCCAGCCCATAGGCTTGGGGAGCCCAAGGGCTGCGACGCCCCAGCCCCTAGGCTTTGGGAGCCCCAGGCCAGATGCGCCCCCGCCCTTCGGCTTAGGGATCCCCAGGCCTGGGGCGTCCCAGGCTTAGGCTTAGGGAGCCCCGTGCCTGGGGCGCACCAGACCTAAGGCTTATGGAGCCCCAGGCCTGGGACGCCCCCGCCCTTCGGCTTAGGGCGCGCCAGGCCTAGGGCGCCCCAGCCCTTAGGCTTTGGGAGTCCCAGGCCTGGGGCGCTGCAGCCCTTAGGCTTAGGGAGCCCCAGCCTGGGGCGCACCAGCCCAAGGCTTAGGGAGCCCATGGCCTGGGACGCCCCAGCAATTTGGCTTAGGGTGCGCCAGGCCTACGGCGTCCCAGCCCTTAGGTTTTTGGAGCCCTAGACCTGGGGCGCCCCTACCCTTAGGCTTAGGGTGCCCCAGGCCTGGGGCGCCCCAGCCCTTAGGCTTTGGGAGCCCCAGCCCTGGGGCGCTCCAGCCCTTAGGCTTAGGGAGCCCCATGCCTCGGGCGCCCCAGCCCTTAGGCTTAGGGGGGCCAAGGGCTGCGACGCCCCTGCCCTTAGGCTTTGGGAGCCCCAGCCCTGGGGCGCTCCAGCCCTTAGGCTTAGGGAGCCCCATGCCTCGGGCGCCCCAGCCCTTAGGCTTAGGGGGGCCAAGGGCTGCGACGCCCCTGCCCTTAAGCTTAGGGAGCCCCAGGCCTGGGGGGCCCCAGCCTTTAGGCATTGGGAGCCCCAGGCCTGAGGCGTCCCAGCCCTTAGGCTTTGGGAGCCCCAGGCCTGGGGCGCCCCAGCCTTTAGGCATTAGGAGCCCCAGGCCTGAGGCGCCCCTGCCCTTAGTCTTTGGGAGCCCCAGGCCTGGGGCACGCCAGCCCTTAGGCTTTGGGAGCTCCACGACTTAGGCGCTCCAGCCCTTAGGCTTTGGGAGCCCCAGGCCTGGGGTGCCCCAGCCCTTAGGCTTTGAGAGCCGAAGGGCAGGGGCGCCCCAGCCCTTAGGCTTTGGGAGCCCCAGGCCTGGGGTGCCCTAGCCGTAAGGCTTTGGGAGCCCATGGCCTGGGGAGCCTCTGCCCTTAGGCTTTGGGAGCACAGGCCTGGGGGGATCCAGCCCTTCGGTTTAGTGAGCCCCACCTGGGGCGTCCCAGCCCTTAGGGTTAGGGAGCCCCAGGCCTGGGAAGCCCCAGCCCTTAGGCTTAGGGAGCCCATGGCCTGGGGCGCCCCAGCCCTTCAGCTTTGGGAGTCCCAGGCCTGGGGCGCCACAGCCCTTAGGCTTTGGGAGCCCCAGGGTTGGTGCACCCCAGCTCTTAGGCTTTGGTAGCCCCAGGCCTGGGGCGCGCCAGCCCTTAGACTTAGGGAGCCCCAGGCCTGGGGGGACCCAGCCCTTAGGCTTAGGGAGCCCCAGGACTGGGGCGTCCCAGCCCTTAGGCTTAGGTAGCCCCAGGTCTGGGGCGCCCCAGCCCTTAGGCTTAGGGAGCCCATGGCCTGGGACGCCCCAGCACTTCGGCTTAGGGCGCGCCAGGCCTAGGGCGCCTTAGCACTTAGCCTTTTGGATCCCCAGGCCTGGGGCGCTCCAGCCATTAGGCTTAGGGAGCCAAAGGGCTGCGACGCCCCAGCCCTTAGGCTTTGGGAGCCCCAGGACTGGGGCGCCCCAGCCCATAGGCTTGGGGAGCCCAAGGGCTGCGACGCCCCAGCCCCTAGGCTATGGGAGCCCCAGGCCAGATGCGCCCCCGCCCTTCGGCTTAGGGATCCCCAGGCCTGGGGCGTCCCAGGCTTAGGCTTAGGGAGCCCCATGCCTGGGGCGCACCAGCCCTAAGGCTTATGGAGCCCCAGGCCTGGGACGCCCCCGCCCTTCGGCTTAGGGCGCGCCAGGCCTAGGGCGCCCCAGCCCTTAGGCTTTGGGAGTCCCAGGCCTGGGGCGCTGTAGCCCTTAGGCTTAGGGAGCCCCAGCCTGGGGCGCACCAGCCCAAGGCTTAGGGGGGCCAAGGGCTGCGACGCCCCTGCCCTTAGGCTTAGGGATCCCCAAGCCTGGGGCCCCACAGCCCTTCGGCTTAGGGAGCCCCAGGCCTGGGGCGCCCCAGCCTTTAGGCATTGGGAGCCCCAGGCCTGAGGCGTCCCAGCCCTTAGGCTTTGGGAGCCCCAGGCCTGGGGCGCCCCAGCCTTTAGGCATTAGGAGCCCCAGGCCTGAGGCGCCCCTGCCCTTAGTCTTTGGGAGCCCCAGGCCTGGGGCACGCCAGCCCTTAGGCTTTGGGAGCTCCAGGACTTAGGCGCTCCAGCCCTTAGGCTTTGGGAGCCCCAGGCCTGGGGTGCCCCAGCCCTTAGGCTTTGAGAGCCGAAGGGAAGGGGCGCCCCAGCCCTTAGGCTTTGGGAGCCCCAGGCCTGGGGTGCCCTAGCCGTTAGGCTTTGGGAGCCCATGGCCTGGGGAGCCCTTGCCCTTAGGCTTTGGGAGCACAGGCCTGGGGGGATCCAGCCCTTCGGTTTAGTGAGCCCCACCTGGGGCGTCCCAGCCCTTAGGGTTAGGGAGCCCCAGGCCTGGGAAGCCCCAGCCCTTAGGCTTAGGGAGCCCATGGCCTGGGGCGCCCCAGCCCTTCAGCTTTGGGAGTCCCAGGCCTGGGGCGCCACAGCCCTTAGGCTTTGGGAGCCCCAGGGTTGGTGCACCCCAGCTCTTAGGCTTTGGTAGCCCCAGGCCTGGGGCGCGCCAGCCCTTAGACTTAGGGAGCACCAGGCCTGGGGGTACCCAGCCCTTAGGCTTAGGGAGCCCCAGGACTGGGGCGTCCCAGCCCTTAGGCTTAGGTAGCCCCAGGGCTGGGGTGCCCCAGCCCTTAGGCTTAGGGAGCCCATGGCCTGGGACGACCCAGCACTTCGGCTTAGGCCGCGCCAGGCCTAGGGCGCCCTAGCACTTAGCCTTTTGGATCCCCAGGCCTGGGGCGCTCCAGCCATTAGGCTTAGGGAGCCAAAGGGCTGCGACGCCCCAGCCCTTAGGCTTTGGGAGCCCCAGGACTGGGGCGCCCCAGCCCATAGGCTTGGGGAGCCCAAGGGCTGCGACGCCCCAGCCCCTAGGCTTTGGGAGCCCCAGGCCAGATGCGCCCCCGCCCTTCGGCTTAGGGATCCCCAGGCCTGGGGCGTCCCAGGCTTAGGCTTAGGGAGCCCCATGCCTGGGGCGCAGCAGCCCTAAGGCTTATGGAGCCCCAGGCCTGGGTCGCCACCGCCCTTCGGCTTAGGGCGCGCCAGGCCTAGGGCGCCCCAGCCGTTAGGCTTTGGGAGCCCCAGGCCTGGGGCTCTCCAGCCCTTAGGCTTAGGGAGCCCCAGCCTGGGGCGCACCAGCCCTTAGGCTTAGGGAGCCCATGGCCTGGGACGCCCCAGCCATTTGGCTTAGGGCGCGCCAGGCCTAGGGCGCCCCAGCCCTTAGGTTTTGGGAGCCCTAGACCTGGGGCTCCCCTGCCCTTAGGCTTAGGGTGCCCCAGGCCTGGGGCGCCCCAGCCCTTAGGCTTTGGGAGCCCCAGCCTGGGGCGCACCAGCCCTTAGGCTTAGGGAGCCCATGGCCTGGGACGCCCCAGCCATTTGGCTTAGGGCGCGCCAGGCCTAGGGCGCCCCAGCCCTTAGGTTTTGGGAGCCCTAGACCTGGGGCTCCCCTGCCCTTAGGCTTAGGGTGCCCCAGGCCTCCGGCGCCCCAGCCTTTAGGCTTTGGGTGTCCCAGGCCTGGGGCGCTGCAGCCCTTAGGCTTAGGGAGCCCATGGCCTGGGACGCCCCAGCAATTTGGCTTACGGCGCGCCAGGCCTAGGGCGTCCCAGCCCTTAGGTTTTGGGAGCCCTAGACGTGGGGCGCCCCTGCCCTTAGGCTTAGGGTGCCCCAGGCCTGGGGCGCCCCAGCCCTTAGGCTTTGGGAGCCTCAGCCCTGGGGCGCTCCAGCACTTAGGCTTAGGGAGCCCCATGCCTCGGGCGCCCCAGCCCTTAGGCTTAGGGAGGCCAAGGGCTGCGACGCCCCTGCCCTTAGACTTAGGGAGCCCCAAGCCTGGGGCCCCACAGCCCTTCGGGTTATGGAGCCCCAGGCCTTGGGCGCCCCAGCCTTAAGGCTTTGGGAGCCCCAGACCTGGGGCGCCCCAGCCCTTAGGCTTAGGGGGGCCAAGGGCTGCGACGCCCCTGCCCTTAGGCTTAGGGATCCCCAAGCCTGGGGCCCCACAGCCCTTCGGCTTAGGGAGCCCCAGGCCTGAGGCGCCCCAGCTTTTAGGCATTGGGAGCCCCAAGCCTGAGGCGTCCCAGCCCTTAGGCTTTGGGAGCCCCAGGCCTGGGGTGCCCCAGCCTTTAGGCATTAGGAGCCCCAGGCCTGAGGCGCCCCTGCCCTTAGGTTTTGGGAGCCCCAGGCCTGGGGCACGCCAGCCCTTAGGCTTTGGGAGCTCCAGGACTTAGGCGCCCCAGCCCTTAGGCTTTGGGAGCCCCAGGCCTGGGGTGCCCCAACACTTAGGCTTTGAGAGCCGAAGGGCAGGGGCGCCCCAGCCCTTAGGCTTTGGGAGCCCCAGGCCTGGGGTGCCCTAGCCGTTAGGCTTTGGGAGCCCAAGGCCTGGGGAGCCCCCGCCCTTAGGCTTTGGGAGCCACAGGCCTGGGGGGACCCAGCCCTTCGGTTTAGTGAGCCCCACCTGGGGCGTCCCAGCCCTTTGGGTTAGGGAGCCCCAGGCCTGGGAAGCCCCAGCCCTTAGGCTTAGGGAGCCCATGGCCTGGGGCGCCCCAGCCCTTCGGCTTGGGAGTCCCAGGCCTGGGGCGCCACAGCCCTTAGGCTTTGGGAGCCCCAGGGTTGGTGCACCCCAGCTCTTAGGCTTTGGTAGCCCCAGGCCTGGGGCGCGCCAGCCCTTAGACTTAGGGAGCCCCAGGCCTGGGGGGACCCAGCCCTTAGGCTTAGGGAGCCCCAGGACTGGGGCGTCCCAGCCCTTAGGCTTAGGTAGCCCCAGGCCTTGGGCGCCCCAGCCCTTAGGCTTAGGGAGCCCATGGCCTGGGACGACCCAGCACTTCGGCTTAGGGCGCGCCAGGCCTAGGGCGCCCTAGCACTTAGCCTTTTGGATCCCAAGGCCTGGGGCGCTCCAGCCATTAGGCTTAGGGAGCCCAAGGGCTGCGACGCCCCAGCCCTTAGGCTTTGGGAGCCCCAGGACTGGGGCGCCCCAGCCCCTAGGCTTGGGGAGCCCAAGGGCTGCGACGCCCCAGCCCCTAGGCTTTGGGAGCCCCAGGCCAGATGCGCCCCCGCCCTTCGGCTTAGGGATCCCCAAGCCTGGGGCGTCCCAGGCTTAGGCTTAGGGAGCCCCATGCCTGGGGCGCACCAGCCCTAAGGCTTATGGAGCCCCAGGCCTGGGTCGCCCCTGCCCTTCGGCTTAGGGCGCGCCAGGCCTAGGGCGCCCCAGCCGTTAGGCTTTGGGAGCCCCAGGCCTGGGGCGCTCCAGCCCTTAGGCTTAGGGAGCCCCAGCCTGGGGCGCACCAGCCCTTAGGCTTAGGGAGCCCATGGCCTGGGACGCCCCAGCCATTTGTCTTAGGGCGCGCCAGGCCTAGGGCGCCCCAGCCCTTATGTTTTGGGAGCCCTAGACCTGGGGCGCCCCTGCCCTTAGGCTTAGGGTGCCCCAGGCCTGGGGCGCCCCAGCCCTTAGGCTTTGGGAGCCCCAGACCTGGGGCGCTCCAGCACTTAGGCTTAGGGAGCCCCTTGCCTCGGGCGCCCCAGCCTTTAGGCTTTGGGAGTCCCAGGACTGGGGCGCTGCAGCCCTTAGGCTTAGGGAGCCCCAGCCTGGGGCGCACCAGCCCAAGGCTTAGGGAGCCCATGGCCTGGGACGCCCCAGCAATTTGGCTTAGGGTGCGCCAGGCCTACGGCGTCCCAGCCCTTAGGTTTTTGGAGCCCTAGACCTGGGGCGCCCCTACCCTTAGGCTTAGGGTGCCCCAGGCCTGGGGCGCCCCAGCCCTTAGGCTTTGGGAGCCCCAGCCCTGGGGCGCTCCAGCCCTTAGGCTTAGGGAGCCCCATGCCTCGGGCGCCCCAGCCCTTAGGCTTAGGGGGGCCAAGGGCTGCGACGCCCCTGCCCTTAGGCTTTGGGAGCCCCAGCCCTGGGGCGCTCCAGCCCTTAGGCTTAGGGAGCCCCATGCCTCGGGCGCCCCAGCCATTAGGCTTAGGGGGGCCAAGGGCTGCGACGCCCCTGCCCTTAAGCTTAGGGAGCCCCAGGCCTGGGGGGCCCCAGCCTTTAGGCATTGGGAGCCCCAGGCCTGAGGCGTCCCAGCCCTTAGGCTTTGGGAGCCCCAGGCCTGGGGCGCCCCAGCCTTTAGGCATTAGGAGCCCCAGGCCTGAGGCGCCCCTGCCCTTAGTCTTTGGGAGCCCCAGGCCTGGGGCACGCCAGCCCTTAGGCTTTGGGAGCTCCACGACTTAGGCGCTCCAGCCCTTAGGCTTTGGGAGCCCCAGGCCTGGGGTGCCCCAGCCCTTAGGCTTTGAGAGCCGAAGGGCAGGGGCGCCCCAGCCCTTAGGCTTTGGGAGCCCCAGGCCTGGGGTGCCCTAGCCGTAAGGCTTTGGGAGCCCATGGCCTGGGGAGCCTCTGCCCTTAGGCTTTGGGAGCACAGGCCTGGGGGGATCCAGCCCTTCGGTTTAGTGAGCCCCACCTGGGGCGTCCCAGCCCTTAGGCTTAGGGAGCCCCAGGCCTGGGAAGCCCCAGCCCTTCAGCTTTGGGAGTCCCAGGCCTGGGGCGCCACAGCCCTTAGGCTTTGGGAGCCCCAGGGTTGGTGCACCCCAGCTCTTAGGCTTTGGTAGCCCCAGGCCTGGGGCGCGCCAGCCCTTAGACTTAGGGAGCCCCAGGCCTGGGGGGACCCAGCCCTTAGGCTTAGGGAGCCCCAGGACTGGGGCGTCCCAGCCCTTAGGCTTAGGTAGCCCCAGGTCTGGGGCGCCCCAGCCCTTAGGCTTAGGGAGCCCATGGCCTGGGACGCCGCGGCACTTCGGCTTAGGGCGCGCCAGGCCTAGGGCGCCTTAGCACTTAGCCTTTTGGATCCCCAGGCCTGGGGCGCTCCAGCCATTAGGCTTAGGGAGCCAAAGGGCTGCGACGCCCCAGCCCTTAGGCTTTGGGAGCCCCAGGACTGGGGCGCCCCAGCCCATAGGCTTGGGGAGCCCAAGGGCTGCGACGCCCCAGCCCCTAGGCTATGGGAGCCCCAGGCCAGATGCGCCCCCGCCCTTCGGCTTAGGGATCCCCAGGCCTGGGGCGTCCCAGGCTTAGGCTTAGGGAGCCCCATGCCTGGGGCGCACCAGCCCTAAGGCTTATGGAGCCCCAGGCCTGGGACGCCCCCGCCCTTCGGCTTAGGGCGCGCCAGGCCTAGGGCGCCCCAGCCCTTAGGCTTTGGGAGTCCCAGGCCTGGGGCGCTGTAGCCCTTAGGCTTAGGGAGCCCCAGCCTGGGGCGCACCAGCCCAAGGCTTAGGGAGCCCATGGCCTGGGACGCCCCAGCAATTTGGCTTAGGGCGCGCCAGGCCTAGGGCGTCCCAGCCCTTAGGTTTTGGGAGCCCTAGACCTGGGGCGCCCCTACCCTTAGGCTTAGGGTGCCCCAGGCCTGGGGCGCCCCAGCCCTTAGGCTTTGGGAGCCCCAGCCCTGGGGCGCTCCAGCCCTTAGGCTTAGGGAGCCCCATGCCTCGGGCGCCCCAGCCCTTAGGCTTAGGGGGGCCAAGGGCTGCGACGCCCCTGCCCTTAGGCTTAGGGATCCCCAAGCCTGGGGCCCCACAGCCCTTCGGCTTAGGGAGCCCCAGGCCTGGGGCGCCCCAGCCTTTAGGCATTGGGAGCCCCAGGCCTGAGGCGTCCCAGCCCTTAGGCTTTGGGAGCCCCAGGCCTGGGGCGCCCCAGCCTTTAGGCATTAGGAGCCCCAGGCCTGAGGCGCCCCTGCCCTTAGTCTTTGGGAGCCCCAGGCCTGGGGCACGCCAGCCCTTAGGCTTTGGGAGCTCCAGGACTTAGGCGCTCCAGCCCTTAGGCT
This sequence comes from Tenrec ecaudatus, assembly GCF_050624435.1. Taxonomy (NCBI): domain Eukaryota; kingdom Metazoa; phylum Chordata; class Mammalia; order Afrosoricida; family Tenrecidae; genus Tenrec; species Tenrec ecaudatus. Next base: position 196,417 of record NW_027459561.1, on the reverse strand, counting down.
TTGGGAGCCCCAGGCCTGGGGTGCCCCAGCCCTTAGGCTTTGAGAGCCGAAGGGAAGGGGCGCCCCAGCCCTTAGGCTTTGGGAGCCCCAGGCCTGGGGTGCCCTAGCCGTTAGGCTTTGGGAGCCCATGGCCTGGGGAGCCCTTGCCCTTAGGCTTTGGGAGCACAGGCCTGGGGGGATCCAGCCCTTCGGTTTAGTGAGCCCCACCTGGGGCGTCCCAGCCCTTAGGGTTAGGGAGCCCCAGGCCTGGGAAGCCCCAGCCCTTAGGCTTAGGGAGCCCATGGCCTGGGGCGCCCCAGCCCTTCAGCTTTGGGAGTCCCAGGCCTGGGGCGCCACAGCCCTTAGGCTTTGGGAGCCCCAGGGTTGGTGCACCCCAGCTCTTAGGCTTTGGTAGCCCCAGGCCTGGGGCGCGCCAGCCCTTAGACTTAGGGAGCACCAGGCCTGGGGGTACCCAGCCCTTAGGCTTAGGGAGCCCCAGGACTGGGGCGTCCCAGCCCTTAGGCTTAGGTAGCCCCAGGGCTGGGGTGCCCCAGCCCTTAGGCTTAGGGAGCCCATGGCCTGGGACGACCCAGCACTTCGGCTTAGGCCGCGCCAGGCCTAGGGAGCCCTAGCACTTAGCCTTTTGGATCCCCAGGCCTGGGGCGCTCCAGCCATTAGGCTTAGGGAGCCAAAGGGCTGCGACGCCCCAGCCCTTAGGCTTTGGGAGCCCCAGGACTGGGGCGCCCCAGCCCATAGGCTTGGGGAGCCCAAGGGCTGCGACGCCCCAGCCCCTAGGCTTTGGGAGCCCCAGGCCAGATGCGCCCCCGCCCTTCGGCTTAGGGATCCCCAGGCCTGGGGCGTCCCAGGCTTAGGCTTAGGGAGCCCCATGCCTGGGGCGCAGCAGCCCTAAGGCTTATGGAGCCCCAGGCCTGGGTCGCCACCGCCCTTCGGCTTAGGGCGCGCCAGGCCTAGGGCGCCCCAGCCGTTAGGCTTTGGGAGCCCCAGGCCTGGGGCTCTCCAGCCCTTAGGCTTAGGGAGCCCCAGCCTGGGGCGCACCAGCCCTTAGGCTTAGGGAGCCCATGGCCTGGGACGCCCCAGCCATTTGGCTTAGGGCGCGCCAGGCCTAGGGCGCCCCAGCCCTTAGGTTTTGGGAGCCCTAGACCTGGGGCTCCCCTGCCCTTAGGCTTAGGGTGCCCCAGGCCTGGGGCGCCCCAGCCCTTAGGCTTTGGGAGCCCCAGACCTGGGGCGCTCCAGCACTTAGGCTTAGGGAGCCCCATGCCTCGGGCGCCCCGGCCCTTAGGCTTAGGGAGGCCAAGGGCTGTGACGCCCTTGCCCTTAGGCTTAGGGAGCCCCAAGCCTGGGGCCCCACAGCCCTTCGGCTGAGGGAGCCCCAAGCCTGGGGCGTCCCAGCCCTTATGCTTAGGGAGCCCCAGGCCTCCGGCGCCCCAGCCTTTAGGCTTTGGGAGTCCCAGGCCTGGGGCGCTGCAGCCCTTAGGCTTAGGGAGCCCATGGCCTGGGACGCCCCAGCAATTTGGCTTACGGCGCGCCAGGCCTAGGGCGTCCCAGCCCTTAGGTTTTGGGAGCCCTAGACGTGGGGCGCCCCTGCCCTTAGGCTTAGGGTGCCCCAGGCCTGGGGCGCCCCAGCCCTTAGGCTTTGGGAGCCTCAGCCCTGGGGCGCTCCAGCACTTAGGCTTAGGGAGCCCCATGCCTCGGGCGCCCCAGCCCTTAGGCTTAGGGAGGCCAAGGGCTGCGACGCCCCTGCCCTTAGACTTAGGGAGCCCCAAGCCTGGGGCCCCACAGCCCTTCGGGTTATGGAGCCCCAGGCCTTGGGCGCCCCAGCCTTAAGGCTTTGGGAGCCCCAGACCTGGGGCGCCCCAGCCCTTAGGCTTAGGGGGGCCAAGGGCTGCGACGCCCCTGCCCTTAGGCTTAGGGATCCCCAAGCCTGGGGCCCCACAGCCCTTCGGCTTAGGGAGCCCCAGGCCTGAGGCGCCCCAGCTTTTAGGCATTGGGAGCCCCAAGCCTGAGGCGTCCCAGCCCTTAGGCTTTGGGAGCCCCAGGCCTGGGGTGCCCCAGCCTTTAGGCATTAGGAGCCCCAGGCCTGAGGCGCCCCTGCCCTTAGGTTTTGGGAGCCCCAGGCCTGGGGCACGCCAGCCCTTAGGCTTTGGGAGCTCCAGGACTTAGGCGCCCCAGCCCTTAGGCTTTGGGAGCCCCAGGCCTGGGGTGCCCCAACACTTAGGCTTTGAGAGCCGAAGGGCAGGGGCGCCCCAGCCCTTAGGCTTTGGGAGCCCCAGGCCTGGGGTGCCCTAGCCGTTAGGCTTTGGGAGCCCAAGGCCTGGGGAGCCCCCGCCCTTAGGCTTTGGGAGCCACAGGCCTGGGGGGACCCAGCCCTTCGGTTTAGTGAGCCCCACCTGGGGCGTCCCAGCCCTTTGGGTTAGGGAGCCCCAGGCCTGGGAAGCCCCAGCCCTTAGGCTTAGGGAGCCCATGGCCTGGGGCGCCCCAGCCCTTCGGCTTGGGAGTCCCAGGCCTGGGGCGCCACAGCCCTTAGGCTTTGGGAGCCCCAGGGTTGGTGCACCCCAGCTCTTAGGCTTTGGTAGCCCCAGGCCTGGGGCGCGCCAGCCCTTAGACTTAGGGAGCCCCAGGCCTGGGGGGACCCAGCCCTTAGGCTTAGGGAGCCCCAGGACTGGGGCGTCCCAGCCCTTAGGCTTAGGTAGCCCCAGGCCTTGGGCGCCCCAGCCCTTAGGCTTAGGTAGCCCATGGCCTGGGACGACCCAGCACTTCGGCTTAGGGCGCGCCAGGCCTAGGGCGCCCTAGCACTTAGCCTTTTGGATCCCAAGGCCTGGGGCGCTCCAGCCATTAGGCTTAGGGAGCCCAAGGGCTGCGACGCCCCAGCCCCTAGGCTTTGGGAGCCCCAGGCCAGATGCGCCCCCGCCCTTCGGCTTAGGGATCCCCAAGCCTGGGGCGTCCCAGGCTTAGGCTTAGGGAGCCCCATGCCTGGGGCGCACCAGCCCTAAGGCTTATGGAGCCCCAGGCCTGGGTCGCCCCCGCCCTTCGGCTTAGGGCGCGCCAGGCCTAGGGGGCCCCAGCCGTTAGGCTTTGGGAGCCCCAGGCCTGGGGCGCTCCAGCCCTTAGGCTTAGGGAGCCCCAGCCTGGGGCGCACCAGCCCTTAGGCTTAGGGAGCCCATGGCCTGGGACGCCCCAGCCATTTGTCTTAGGGCGCGCCAGGCCTAGGGCGCCCCAGCCCTTATGTTTTGGGAGCCCTAGACCTGGGGCGCCCCTGCCCTTAGGCTTAGGGTGCCCCAGGCCTGGGGCGCCCCAGCCCTTAGGCTTTGGGAGCCCCAGACCTGGGGCGCTCCAGCACTTAGGCTTAGGGAGCCCCTTGCCTCGGGCGCCCCGGCCCCTAACCTTAGGGAGGCCAAGGGCTGTGACGCCCTTGCCCTTAGGCTTAGGGAGCCCCAAGCCTGGGGCCCCACAGCGCTTCGGCTTAGGGAGCCCCAAGCCTGGGGCGTCCCAGCCCTTATGCTTAGGGAGCCCCAGGCCTCGGGCGCCCCAGCCTTTAGGCTTTGGGAGTCCCAGGCCTGGGGCGCTGCAGCCCTTAGGCTTAGGGAGCCCCAGCCTGGGGCGCACCAGCCTTAGGCTTAGGGAGCCCATGGCCTGGGACGCCCCAGCAATTTGGCTTACGGCACGACAGGCCTAGGGCGTCCCAGCCCTTAGGTTTTGGGAGCCCTAGACCTGGGGCGCCCCTGCCCTTAGGCTTAGGGTGCCCCAGGCCTGGGGCGCCCCAGCCCTTCGGTTTTGGGAGCCCCATCCCTGGGGCGCTCCAGCCTTTAGGCTTTGGGAGCCCCAGACCTGGGGCGCCCCAGCCCTTAGGCTTAGGGGGGCCAAGGGCTGCGACGCCCCTGCCCTTAGGCTTAGGGATCCCCAAGCCTGGGGCCCCACAGCCCTTCGGCTTAGGGAGCCCCAGGCCTGAGGCGCCCCAGCCTTTAGGCATTGGGAGCCCCAAGCCTGAGGCGTCCCAGCCCTTAGGTTTTGGGAGCCCCAGGCCTGGGGCGCCCCAGCCTTTAGGCATTAGGAGCCCCAGGCCTGAGGCGCCCCTGCCCTTAGGTTTTGGAAGCCCCAGGCCTGGGGCACGCCAGCCCTTAGGCTTTGGGAGCTCCAGGACATAGGCGCCCCACCCCTTAGGCTTTGGGAGCCCCAGGCCTGGGGTGCCCCAACCCTTAGGCTTTGAGAGCCGAAGGGCAGGGGCGCCCCAGCCCTTAGGCTTTGGGAGCCCCACCTGGGGTGCCCTAGCCGTTAGGCTTTGGGAGCCCAAGGCCTGGGGAGCCCCCTCCCTTAGGCTTTGGGAGCCACAGGCCTGGGGGGACCCAGCCCTTCGGTTTAGTGAGCCCCACCTGGGGCGTCCCAGCCCTTTGGGTTAGGGAGCCCCAGGCCTGGGAAACCCCAGCCCTTAGGCTTAGGGAGCCCATGGCCTGGGGCGCCCCAGCCCTTCGGCTTTGGGAGTCCCAGGCCTGGGGCGCCACAGCCCTTAGGCTTTGGGAGCCCCAGGGTTGGTGCACCCCAGCTCTTAGGCTTTGGTAGCCCCAGGCCTGGGGCACGCCGGCCCTTAGACTTAGGGAGCCCCAGGCCTGGGGGGACCCAGCCCTTAGGCTTAGGGAGCCCCAGGACTGGGGCGTCCCAGCCCTTAGGCTTAGGTAGCCCCAGGCCTGGGGCGCCCCAGCCATTAGGTTTAGGGAGCCCATTGCCTGGGACGCCCCAGCACTTCGGCTTAGGGCGCGCCAGGCCTAGGGCGCCCTAGCACTTAGCCTTTGGGATCCCCCGGCCTGGGGCACGCCAGCCATTAGGCTTAGGGAGCCCAAGGGCTGCGACGCCCCAGCCCTTAGGCTTTGGGAGCCCCAGGACTGGGGCGCCCCAGCCCCTAGGCTTGGGGAGCCCAAGGGCTGCGACGCCCCAGCCCCTAGGCTTTGGGAGCCCCAGGCCAGATGCGCCCCCGCCCTTCGGCTTAGGGATCCCCAGGCCTGGGGCGTCCCAGGCTTAGGCTTAGGGAGCCCCATGCCTGGGGCGCAGCAGCCCTAAGGCTTATGGAGCCCCAGGCCTGGGTCGCCCCCGCCCTTCGGCTTAGGGCGCGCCAGGCCTAGGGCGCCCCAGCCGTTAGGCTTTGGGAGCCCCAGGCCTGGGGCGCCCCAGCCTTTAGGCTTTGGGAGCCCCAGACATGGGGAGCCCCAGCCCATAGGCTTAGGGAGGCCAAGGGCTGCGACGCCCCTGCGTTAGGCTTAGGGAGCCCCAAGCCTGGGGCCCCACAGCCCTTCGGCTTAGGGAGCCCCAGGCCTGGGGCGTCCCAGCCCTTAGGCTTAGGGAGCCCCAGGCCTCGGGCGCCCCTGCCCTTAGGCTTAGGGAGCCCATGGCCTGGGACACCCCAGCCCTTAGGCTTAGGGAGCCCCAGGCCTGGGGCACGCCAGCCCTTCGTCTTAGGAAGCCCCATGCCTGGGGAGCCCCAGCCCTTAGGCTTAGGGAGCCCAAGGGCTACGACGCCCCAGCCCTTAGGCTTTGGGAGCCCTAGGCCAGATGCGCCCCAGCCCTTAAGCTTAGGGAGACCCAGGCCTGGGGCGTCCCATCCCTTAGGCTTAGGTAGCCCCAGGCCTGGGGCGACCCAGCCCTTAGGCTTAGGTAGCCCATCGCCTGGGATGCCCCAGAACTTCCGCTTAGGGCGCGCCAGGCCTAGGGCGCCCTAGCACTTAGCCTTTGGTATCCCCAGGTCTGTGGCGCCCCAGCCCTTAGGCTTTGGGAGCCCCAGGCCTGGGGCGCTCCAGCCATTAGGCTTAGGGAGCCCAAGGGCTGCGACGCCCCAGCCCTTAGGCTTTGGGAGCCCCAGGACTGGGGTGCCCCAGCCCATATGCTTGGGGAGCCCAAGGGCTGCGACGCCCCAGCCCCTAGGCTTAGGGATCCCCAGGCCTGGGTCGTCCCAGGCTTAGGCTTAGGGAGCCCCATGCCTGGGGCGCACCAGCCCTAAGGCTTATGGAGCCCCAGGCCTGGGTCGCCCCCGCCCTTCAGCTTAGGGCGCGCCAGGCCTAGGGCGCCCCAGCCCTTAGGCTTTGGGAGTCCCAGGCCTTGGGCGCTGCAGCCCTTAGGCTTAGGGAGCCCCAGCCTGGGGCGCACCAGCCCTTAGGCTTAGGGAGCCCTTGGCCTGGGACGCCCCAGCCATTTGGCTTAGGGCGCGCCAGGCCTAGGGCGCCCCAGCCCTTAGGTTTTGGGAGCCCTAGACCTGGGGCGCCCCGGCCCTTAGGCTTTGGGAGCCCCAGACCTGGGGCGCTCCAGCACTTAGGCTTAGGGAGGCCAAGGGCTGTGACGCCCTTGCCCTTAGGTTAGGGAGCCCCAAGACTGGGGCCCCACAGCCCTTCGGCTTAGGGAGCCCCAGGCCTGGGGCGCCCCAGCCTTTAGGCTTTGGGAGCCCCAGACATGGGTCGCCCCAGCCTATAGGCTTAGGGAGGCCAAGGGCTGCGAAGCCCCTGCCCTTAGGCTTAGGGAGCCCCAAGCCTGAGGCCCCACAGCCCTTCGGCTTAGGGAGACCCAGGCCTGGGGCATCCCAGCCCTTAGGCATAGGGAGCCCCAGGCCTCGGGCGCCCCAGCCCTTAGGCTTAGGTAGCCCATGGCCTGGGACACCCCAGCCCTTAGGCTTAGGGAGCCCCAGGCCTGGGACGCCCTCGCCCTTCGTCTTAGGGAGCGCGAGGCCTAGGGCGCCCCAGCCCTTAGGCTTTGGGACCCCTAGACCTGGGCGCCCAGCCCTTAGGCTTTGGGAGCCCCAGGCATGGAGCGCTCCAGCCATTAGGCTTAGGGAGCCCCAGGTCTGGGGCGCCCCAGCCCTTAGGTTTAGGGAGCCCAAGGGCTACGACGCCCCAGCCCTAAGGCTTTGGGAGCCCCAGGCCAGATGCGCCCCAGCCCGTAGGCTTAGGGAGACCCAGGCCTGGGGCGCCACCGCCCTTAGGCTTAGTGAGCTCCAGGCCTGGGACATCCCCGCCCTTCGGCTTAGGGCGCGCCAGGCCTAGGGGGCCCAGCCCATAGGCTTAGGGAGCCCCTGGCCTAGGGCGCCACAATCCTTAGCTTTAGGGAGCCCATGTCCTGGGACGCCCCAGCCCTTCGGCTTAGGGTGTCCCAGTTCTGGGGTGTCCCAACCCTTATTCTTAGGGAGCACCAGGCCTGGGGAGCCCCAGCCCTTTGGCTTAGGGAGCTCCAGTTCTGGGTCTTCCCAACCCTTAGGCTTAGGGAGCACCAGGCCTGGGGTGCCCCAGCCCTTAGGCTTTGGTAGCCCCAGGCCTATGGCGCCCAAGCCCTTAGGCTTAGGGAGACCCAGGCCTGGGAAGCTCCAGCCCTTAGGCTTTGGGAGCTCCAGTCCTGGGGCGCCCCTTCCCTTAGGCTTAGAGAACCCCAGGCCTGGGGCGCCCCAGCCCTTAGGCTTTAGGAGCCGAAGGCCTGGGGCGCCCCAGCCCTTAGGCTTTGGGAGCCCCAGGCCTGGGGAGCCCCAGCCCTTAGGCTTTGGGAGCCCCAGGCCTGGGGCGCCCCAGCCCATAGGCTTACGTAGCCACAGGACTGGGACGCCCCCGCCCTTCGGCTTAGGGCGCGCCAGGCCCAGGGCGCCATAGACTTTAGGTTTTGGGAGCCCCAGGCCTGGGGTGCTCCAGCCCTTATGATTAGGGAGCCCCAGGCCAGGTGGGACCCAGCCCTTCGGATTAGGGAGCCACAGGGCTGGGGCGTCCCAGCCCTTAGGCTTTTGGAGCCCCAGGCCTATGGTGCCCAAGCCCTTCGGCTTAGGGAGCCCCAGGGCTGGGGCGCCCCAGCCCATAGGCTTAGGGAGCCCATGGCCAGGGGCGCCCCAGCCCTTAGGCTTTGGGAGCCCCAGGCTTGGTGCGCCCCAGCTATTAGGCTTAAGTAGCCCCAGGCTTGGGACGCCCCAGCCCTTTTGCTTAGGTAGCCCCAGGCCTGGGATGACCCAGCCCTTAGGCTTAGGGAGTCCCAGGCCTGGGGCTCCCCAGCCCTTAGTCTTTGGGAGCCCCAGGCCTGGGTCACTCCAGCCCTTAGGCTTAGGGAGCCACAGGTCTGGGGCGCCCCAGCCCTTCGGCTTAGGGCGCGCCAGGCCCAGGGCGCCATAGACTTTAGGTTTTGGGAGCCCCAGGCCTGGGGTGCTCCAGCCCTTAGGCTTAGGGAGCCCCAGGCCTGCCGCGCACCAGCTCTTAGGCTTAGGGAGCCCATGGCCTGGGACCTCCCAGCCCTTTGGCTTAGGGCGTTCCACGCCTAGGGCGCCCCAGCCCATCGGCTTTGGGAGCCCTAGACCTGGGGCGCTCCTGCCCCTATGCCTAGGGTGCCCCTGGCTTGGGGCGCCCCAGCCCTTAGGCTTTGGGTGCCCGAGACCTGCGGCGCTCCAGCCCTTAGGCTTAGGGAGCCCCAGGCCTGGGGCGCCACAGCCCTTAGGTTTTGGGAGCCCCAGACCTGGGGAGCCCCAGCCCATTGGCTTACGGCGCGCCAGGCCTAGGGCGCCCCAGCCCTTAGGCTTTGGGAGCCCTAGACCTGGGGCGCCGCTGCCCTTAGGCTTAGGGTGCCCAAGGCCTGGGGCGCCCCAGCCCTTCGGCTTTGGGTGCCCCATGGCTGAGGCGCCCCAGCCCTTCGGCTTTGGGAGTCCCAGGCCTGGGGCGCCCCAACCCTTAGGCTTTGGTAGCCCCAGGCCTGGGACGCCCCCGCCCTTCGGCTTAGGGCGCGCCAGGCCCAGGGCGCCATAGACTTTAGGTTTTGGGAGCCCCAGGCCTGGGGTGCTCCAGCCCTTAGGCTTAGGGAACCCATGGCCTGGGACGTCCCAGCCCTTTGGCTTAAGGCGTTCCACGCCTAGGGTGCCCCAGCCCATCGTCTTTGGGAGCCCAAACCTGGGGCGCTCCTGCCCCTATGTCTAGGGTGCCCAAGGCTTGGGGCGCCCCAGCCCTTAGGCTTTGGGTGCCCGAGACCTGTGGCGCTCCAGCCCTTAGGCTTAGGGAGCCCCAGGCCTGGGGCGCCACAGCCCTTAGGCTTTGGGAGCCCCAGACCTGGGGAGCCCCAGCCCATTGGCTTACGGCGCGCCAGGCCTAGGGCGCCCCAGCCCTTAGGCTTTGGGAGCCCTAGACCTGGGGCGCCGCTGCCCTTAGGCTTAGGGTGCCCAAAGCCTGGGGCACCCCAGCCCTTCGGCTTTGTGTGCCCCAGGGCTGAGGCGCCCCAGCCCTTCGGCTTTGGGAGTCCCAGGCCTGGGGCGCCCCAACCCTTAGGCTTTGGTAGCCCCAGGCCTGGGGCGCCCCAGCCCTTATGGTTAGGGAGCCCCCGGCCAGGTGGGACCCAGCCCTTCGGTTTAGGGAGCCACTGGGCTGGGGCGTCCCAGCCCTTAGGCTTTTGGAGCCCCAGGCCTATGGTGCCCAAGCCCTTCGGCTTAGGGAGCCCCAGGGCTGGGGCGCCCCAGCCCATAGGCTTAGGGAGCCCATGGCCAGGGGCGCCCCAGCCCTTAGGCTTTGGGAGCCCCAGGCTTGGTGCGCCCCAGCTATTAGGCTTTAGTAGCCCCAGGCTTGGGACGCCCCAGCCCTTTTGCTTAGGTAGCCCCAGGCCTGGGAGGACCCAGCCCTTAGGCTTAGGGAGTCCCAGGCCTGGGGCTCCCCAGCCCTTAGTCTTTGGGAGCCCCAGGCCTGGGTCACTCCAGCCCTTAGGCTTAGGGAGCCACAGGTCTGGGGCGCCCCAGCCCTTAGGCTTTGGGAGGCCCAGGCCTGGGGTACCCCAGCCCTTATGCTTAGGGAGCCTAAGGCTTGCGACGCCCCAGCCCTTAGGCTTTGGGAGCCCCAGGCCTGAAAAGCCCCAGCCCTTAGGCTTAGGGAGCACCAGGCCTGGGGCGCCACAGCCCTTAAGCTTTGGTCGCCCCATGCCTAGGGGGTCACAGCGCGTCGGCTTAGGGAGCCACAGGCCTGGGGCGCACCAGCCCTTAGGTTTAGGGATCCCTGGCCTGGTCGCCCCAGCCCTTAGGCTTAGGTAGTCCCAACCCTGGGGCGCCCCAGCCCTTAGACTTTGGGAGCCCCAGGCCTGGGGCGCCCCAGCCCTTAGGCTTTGGGAGACCAAGGCCTAGGGCGCCCCAGCCCTTAGGATTTGGGAGCCCTAGGCCTAGGGCGCCCCAGCCCTTAGGCTTTGGGAGCTCCAGTCCTGGGGCGCCCCATCCCTTAGGCTTTGGGAATCCCAGTCCTGGGGCGCGAATGCCCTTAGCCTTTGGGAGCTCCAGGCCTGTGGCGCACCAGTCCATAGCATTTGGAGGCCCCGGACTGGGGCGCCCCATCCCTTAGGCTTTGGGAGCCCCAGGCCTGGGGCGCACCAGCCTTTAGGCATTGGGAGCCCCAGGCCTGAGGCGCCCCAGCCCTTAGGCTTTGGGAGCCCCAGGACTTAGGCGGCCCAGTCCTTAGACTTTGGGAGCCCCTAGTCTGGGGCGCCCCAGCCCTTACGCTTTGGGTGCCCCAGGCCTGGGGCGCCCCAGCCCTTAGGATTTGAGAGCCGAAGGCCTGGGGCGCCCCAGCCCTTAGGCTCTGGGAGCCCCAGGCCTGGGGAGCCCTAGCCCTTAGGCTTTGGGAGCCCCAGGCCTGGGGCGCCCCCGCCCTTAGGATTTGGGAGCCACAGGCCTGGGGGGACCCAGCCCTTCGGTTTAGTGAGCCCCAGTCCTGGGGCGTCCCAGCCTTTAGGGTTAGGGAGCCCCAGGCCTGGGATGCCCCAGCCCTTATGCTTAGGGAGCCCATGGCCTGGGGCGCCCCAGCCCTTCGGATTTGGGAGTCCCAGGCCTGGGGCGCCACAGCCCTTAGGCTTTGGGAGCCCCAGGCTTGGTGCACCCCAGCTCTTAGGCTTTGGTAGCCCCAGACCTGGGGCTCCCCAGCCAGTAGACTTAGGGAGCCCCAGGCCTGGGGCGACCCAGCCCGTAGGCTTAGAGAGCCCCAAGCCTGGGGCGTCCCAGCCATTTGACTTAGGTAGCCCCAGGCCTGGGGCGCCCCAGCCCTTAGGCTTAGGGAGCCCATGGCCTGGGACGCCCCAGCATTTCGGCTTAGGGCGCGCCAGGACTAGGGCGCCCCAGCCCTTAGGCTTTGGGAGCCCCAGGCCTGGGGGGCTCCAGCCATTAGGCTTAGGGAGCCCAAGGGCTGTGACGCCCCAGCCCCTAGGATTTGGGAGCCCCAGGACTGGGGCGCCAGAGCCCTTAGGCTTAGGGAGCCCAAGGGCTGCGACACCCCAGTCCTTATGCTTTGGGAGAACCAAGCCAGATTCACCCCATCCCTTAGGCTTAGGAAGCCCCATGCCTGGGGCGCACTAGCCCTAAGGCTTATGGAGCCCCAGGCCTGGGACGCCCCCGCCCTTCCGCTTAGGGCGCGCCAGGCCTAGGGCGCCCCAGCCCTTAGGCTTTGGGAGCCTCAGCCCTGGGGCGCTCCAGCACTTAGGCTTAGGGAGCCCCATGCCTCGGGCGCCCCAGCCCTTAGGCTTAGGGAGGCCAAGGGCTGCGACGCCCCTGCCCTTAGACTTAGGGAGCCCCAAGCCTGGGGCCCCACAGCCCTTCGGGTTATGGAGCCCCAGGCCTTGGGCGCCCCAGCCTTAAGGCTTTGGGAGCCCCAGACCTGGGGCGCCCCAGCCCTTAGGCTTAGGGGGGCCAAGGGCTGCGACGCCCCTGCCCTTAGGCTTAGGGATCCCCAAGCCTGGGGCCCCACAGCCCTTCGGCTTAGGGAGCCCCAGGCCTGAGGCGCCCCAGCTTTTAGGCATTGGGAGCCTCAAGCCTGAGGCGTCCCAGCCCTTAGGCTTTGGGAGCCCCAGGCCTGGGGTGCCCCAGCCTTTAGGCATTAGGAGCCCCAGGCCTGAGGCGCCCCTGCCCTTAGGTTTTGGGAGCCCCAGGCCTGGGGCATGCCAGCCCTTAGGCTTTGGGAGCTCCAGGACTTAGGCGCCCCAGCCCTTAGGCTTTGGGAGCCCCAGGCCTGGGGTGCCCCAACACTTAGGCTTTGAGAGCCGAAGGGCAGGGGCGCCCCAGCCCTTAGGCTTTGGGAGCCCCAGGCCTGGGGTGCCCTAGCCGTTAGGCTTTGGGAGCCCAAGGCCTGGGGAGCCCCCGCCCTTAGGCTTTGGGAGCCACAGGCCTGGGGGGCCCAGCCCTTCGGTTTAGTGAGCCCCACCTGGGGCGTCCCAGCCCTTTGGGTTAGGGAGCCCCAGGCCTGGGAAGCCCCAGCCCTTAGGCTTAGGGAGCCCATGGCCTGGGGCGCCCCAGCCCTTCGGCTTGGGAGTCCCAGGCCTGGGGCGCCACAGCCCTTAGGCTTTGGGAGCCCCAGGGTTGGTGCACCCCAGCTCTTAGGCTTTGGTAGCCCCAGGCCTGGGGCGCGCCAGCCCTTAGACTTAGGGAGCCCCAGGCCTGGGGGGACCCAGCCCTTAGGCTTAGGGAGCCCCAGGACTGGGGCGTCCCAGCCCTTAGGCTTAGGTAGCCCCAGGCCTTGGGCGCCCCAGCCCTTAGGCTTAGGGAGCCCATGGCCTGGGACGACCCAGCACTTCGGCTTAGGGCGCGCCAGGCCTAGGGCGCCCTAGCACTTAGCCTTTTGGATCCCAAGGCCTGGGGCGCTCCAGCCATTAGGCTTAGGGAGCCCAAGGGCTGCGACGCCCCAGCCCTTAGGCTTTGGGAGCCCCAGGACTGGGGCGCCCCAGCCCCTAGGCTTGGGGAGCCCAAGGGCTGCGACGCCCCAGCCCCTAGGCTTTGGGAGCCCCAGGCCAGATGCGCCCCCGCCCTTCGGCTTCGGGATCCCCAAGCCTGGGGCGTCCCAGGCTTAGGCTTAGGGAGCCCCATGCCTGGGGCGCACCAGCCCTAAGGCTTATGGAGCCCCAGGCCTGGGTCGCCCCCGCCCTTCGGCTTAGGGCGCGCCAGGCCTAGGGCGCCCCAGCCGTTAGGCTTTGGGAGCCCCAGGCCTGGGGCGCTCCAGCCCTTAGGCTTAGGGAGCCCCAGCCTGGGGCGCACCAGCCCTTAGGCTTAGGGAGCCCATGGCCTGGGACGCCCCAGCCATTTGTCTTAGGGCGCGCCAGGCCTAGGGCGCCCCAGCCCTTATGTTTTGGGAGCCCTAGACCTGGGGCGCCCCTGCCCTTAGGCTTAGGGTGCCCCAGGCCTGGGGCGCCCCAGCCCTTAGGCTTTGGGAGCCCCAGACCTGGGGCGCTCCAGCACTTAGGCTTAGGGAGCCCCTTGCCTCGGGCGCCCCGGCCCCTAACCTTAGGGAGGCCAAGGGCTGTGACGCCCTTGCCCTTAGGGTAGGGAGCCCCAAGCCTGGGGCCCCACAGCGCTTCGGCTTAGGGAGCCCCAAGCCTGGGGCGTCCCAGCCCTTATGCTTAGGGAGCCCCAGGCCTCGGGCGCCCCAGCCTTTAGGCTTTGGGAGTCCCAGGCCTGGGGCGCTGCAGCCCTTAGGCTTAGGGAGCCCCAGCCTGGGGCGCACCAGCCTTAGGCTTAGGGAGCCCATGGCCTGGGACGCCCCAGCAATTTGGCTTACGGCACGCCAGGCCTAGGGCGTCCCAGCCCTTAGGTTTTGGGAGCCCTAGACCTGGGGCGCCCCTGCCCTTAGGCTTAGGGTGCCCCAGGCCTGGGGCGCCCCAGCCCTTCGGTTTTGGGAGCCCCATCCCTGGGGCGCTCCAGCCTTTAGGCTTTGGGAGCCCCAGACCTGGGGCGCCCCAGCCCTTAGGCTTAGGGGGGCCAAGGGCTGCGACGCCCCTGCCCTTAGGCTTAGGGATCCCCAAGCCTGGGGCCCCACAGCCCTTCGGCTTAGGGAGCCCCAGGCCTGAGGCGCCCCAGCCTTTAGGCATTGGGAGCCCCAAGCCTGAGGCGTCCCAGCCCTTAGGTTTTGGGAGCCCCAGGCCTGGGGCGCCCCAGCCTTTAGGCATTAGGAGCCCCAGGCCTGAGGCGCCCCTGCCCTTAGGTTTTGGAAGCCCCAGGCCTGGGGCACGCCAGCCCTTAGGCTTTGGGAGCTCCAGGACTTAGGCGCCCCACCCCTTAGGCTTTGGGAGCCCCAGGCCTGGGGTGCCCCAACCCTTAGGCTTTGAGAGCCGAAGGGCAGGGGCGCCCCAGCCCTTAGGCTTTGGGAGCCCCACCTGGGGTGCCCTAGCCGTTAGGCTTTGGGAGCCCAAGGCCTGGGGAGCCCCCTCCCTTAGGCTTTGGGAGCCACAGGCCTGGGGGGACCCAGCCCTTCGGTTTAGTGAGCCCCACCTGGGGCGTCCCAGCCCTTTGGGTTAGGGAGCCCCAGGCCTGGGAAACCCCAGCCCTTAGGCTTAGGGAGCCCATGGCCTGGGGCGCCCCAGCCCTTCGGCTTTGGGAGTCCCAGGCCTGGGGCGCCACAGCCCTTAGGCTTTGGGAGCCCCAGGGTTGGTGCACCCCAGCTCTTAGGCTTTGGTAGCCCCAGGCCTGGGGCACGCCGGCCCTTAGACTTAGGGAGCCCCAGGCCTGGGGGGACCCAGCCCTTAGGCTTAGGGAGCCCCAGGACTGGGGCGTCCCAGCCCTTAGGCTTAGGTAGCCCCAGGCCTGGGGCGCCCCAGCCATTAGGTTTAGGGAGCCCATGGCCTGGGACGCCCCAGCACTTCGGCTTAGGGCGCGCCAGGCCTAGGGCGCCCTAGCACTTAGCCTTTGGGATCCCCCGGCCTGGGGCACGCCAGCCATTAGGCTTAGGGAGCCCAAGGGCTGCGACGCCCCAGCCCTTAGGCTTTGGGAGCCCCAGGACTGGGGCGCCCCAGCCCCTAGGCTTGGGGAGCCCAAGGGCTGCGACGCCCCAGCCCCTAGGCTTTGGGAGCCCCAGGCCAGATGCGCCCCCGCCCTTCGGCTTAGGGATCCCCAGGCCTGGGGCGTCCCAGGCTTAGGCTTAGGGAGCCCCATGCCTGGGGCGCAGCAGCCCTAAGGCTTATGGAGCCCCAGGCCTGGGTCGCCCCCGCCCTTCGGCTTAGGGCGCGCCAGGCCTAGGGCGCCCCAGCCGTTAGGCTTTGGGAGCCCCAGGCCTGGGGCGCTCCAGCCCTTAGGCTTAGGGAGCCCCAGCCTGGGGCGCACCAGCCCTTAGGCTTAGGGAGCCCATGGCCTGGGACGCCCCAGCCATTTGGCTTAGGGCGCGCCAGGCCTAGGGCGCCCCAGCCCTTAGGTTTTGGGAGCCCTAGACCTGGGGCGCCCCATCCCTAAGGCTTAGGTAGCCCCAGGCCTGGGGCGCCCCAGCCCTTAGGCTTTGGGAGCCCCAGACCTGTGGCGCTCCAGCACTTAGGCTTAGGGAGCCCAATGCCTCGGGCGCCCCAGCCCTTAGGCTTAGGGAAGCCAAGGGCTGTGACGCCCTTGCCCTTAGGCTTAGGGAGCCCCAAGCCTGGGGCCCCACAGCCCTTCGTCTTAGGGAGCTCCAAGCCTGGGGCGTCCCAGCCCTTATGCTTAGGGAGCCCCAGGCATCGGGCGCCACAGCCTTTAGGCTTTGGGAGCCCCAGACATGGGGAGCCCCAGCCCATAGGCTTAGGGAGGCCAAGGGCTGCGACGCCCCTGCGTTAGGCTTAGGGAGCCCCAAGCCTGGGGCCCCACAGCCCTTCGGCTTAGGGAGCCCCAGGCCTGGGGCGTCCCAGCCCTTAGGCTTAGGGAGCCCCAGGCCTCGGGCGCCCCTGCCCTTAGGCTTAGGGAGCCCATGGCCTGGGACACCCCAGCCCTTAGGCTTAGGGAGCCCCAGGCCTGGGGCCCGCCAGCCCTTCGTCTTAGGAAGCCCCATGCCTGGGGAGCCCCAGCCCTTAGGCTTAGGGAGCCCAAGGGCTACGACGCCCCAGCCCTTAGGCTTTGGGAGCCCTAGGCCAGATGCGCCCCAGCCCTTAAGCTTAGGGAGACCCAGGCCTGGGGCCTCCCATCCCTTAGGCTTAGGTAGCCCCAGGCCTGGGGCGACCCAGCCCTTAGGCTTAGGTAGCCCATGGCCTGGGATGCCCCAGAACTTCCGCTTAGGGCGCGCCAGGCCTAGGGCGCCCTAGCACTTAGCCTTTGGTATCCCCAGGTCTGTGGCGCCCCAGCCCTTAGGCTTTGGGAGCCCCAGGCCTGGGGCGCTCCAGCCATTAGGCTTAGGGAGCCCAAGGGCTGCGACGCCCCAGCCCTTAGGCTTTGGGAGCCCCAGGACTGGGGTGCCCCAGCCCATATGCTTGGGGAGCCCAAGGGCTGCGACGCCCCAGCCCCTAGGCTTAGGGATCCCCAGGCCTGGGTCGTCCCAGGCTTAGGCTTAGGGAGCCCCATGCCTGGGGCGCACCAGCCCTAAGGCTTATGGAGCCCCAGGCCTGGGTCGCCCCCGCCCTTCAGCTTAGGGCGCGCCAGGCCTAGGGCGCCCCAGCCCTTAGGCTTTGGGAGTCCCAGGCCTGGGGCGCTGCAGCCCTTAGGCTTAGGGAGCCCCAGCCTGGGGCGCACCAGCCCTTAGGCTTAGGGAGCCCTTGGCCTGGGACGCCCCAGCCATTTGGCTTAGGGCGCGCCAGGCCTAGGGCGCCCCAGCCCTTAGGTTTTGGGAGCCCTAGACCTGGGGCGCCCCGGCCCTTAGGCTTTGGGAGCCCCAGACCTGGGGCACTCCAGCACTTAGGCTTAGGGAGGCCAAGGGCTGTGACGCCCTTGCCCTTAGGTTAGGGAGCCCCAAGACTGGGGCCCCACAGCCCTTCGGCTTAGGGAGCCCCAGGCCTGGGGCGCCCCAGCCTTTAGGCTTTGGGAGCCCCAGACATGGGTCGCCCCAGCCTATAGGCTTAGGGAGGCCAAGGGCTGCGAAGCCCCTGCCCTTAGGCTTAGGGAGCCCCAAGCCTGAGGCCCCACAGCCCTTCGGCTTAGGGAGACCCAGGCCTGGGGCATCCCAGCCCTTAGGCATAGGGAGCCCCAGGCCTCGGGCGCCCCAGCCCTTAGGCTTAGGTAGCCCATGGCCTGGGACACCCCAGCCCTTAGGCTTAGGGAGCCCCAGGCCTGGGACGCCCTCGCCCTTCGTCTTAGGGAGCGCGAGGCCTAGGGCGCCCCAGCCCTTAGGCTTTGGGACCCCTAGACCTGGGCGCCCAGCCCTTAGGCTTTGGGAGCCCCAGGCATGGAGCGCTCCAGCCATTAGGCTTAGGGAGCCCCAGGTCTGGGGCGCCCCAGCCCTTAGGTTTAGGGAGCCCAAGGGCTACGACGCCCCAGCCCTAAGGCTTTGGGAGCCCCAGGCCAGATGCGCCCCAGCCCGTAGGCTTAGGGAGACCCAGGCCTGGGGCGCCACCGCCCTTAGGCTTAGTGAGCTCCAGGCCTGGGACATCCCCGCCCTTCGGCTTAGGGCGCGCCAGGCCTAGGGGGCCCAGCCCATAGGCTTAGGGAGCCCCTGGCCTAGGGCGCCACAATCCTTAGCTTTAGGGAGCCCATGTCCTGGGACGCCCCAGCCCTTCGGCTTAGGGTGTCCCAGTTCTGGGGTGTCCCAACCCTTATTCTTAGGGAGCACCAGGCCTGGGGAGCCCCAGCCCTTTGGCTTAGGGAGCTCCAGTTCTGGGTCTTCCCAACCCTTAGGCTTAGGGAGCACCAGGCCTGGGGTGCCCCAGCCCTTAGGCTTTGGTAGCCCCAGGCCTATGGCGCCCAAGCCCTTAGGCTTAGGGAGACCCAGGCCTGGGAAGCTCCAGCCCTTAGGCTTTGGGAGCTCCAGTCCTGGGGCGCCCCTTCCCTTAGGCTTAGAGAACCCCAGGCCTGGGGCGCCCCAGCCCTTAGGCTTTAGGAGCCGAAGGCCTGGGGCGCCCCAGCCCTTAGGCTTTGGGAGCCCCAGGCCTGGGGAGCCCCAGCCCTTAGGCTTTGGGAGCCCCAGGCCTGGGGCGCCCCAGCCCATAGGCTTACGTAGCCACAGGACTGGGACGCCCCCGCCCTTCGGCTTAGGGCGCGCCAGGCCCAGGGCGCCATAGACTTTAGGTTTTGGGAGCCCCAGGCCTGGGGTGCTCCAGCCCTTATGATTAGGGAGCCCCAGGCCAGGTGGGACCCAGCCCTTCGGATTAGGGAGCCACAGGGCTGGGGCGTCCCAGCCCTTAGGCTTTTGGAGCCCCAGGCCTATGGTGCCCAAGCCCTTCGGCTTAGGGAGCCCCAGGGCTGGGGCGCCCCAGCCCATAGGCTTAGGGAGCCCATGGCCAGGGGCGCCCCAGCCCTTAGGCTTTGGGAGCCCCAGGCTTGGTGCGCCCCAGCTATTAGGCTTAAGTAGCCCCAGGCTTGGGACGCCCCAGCCCTTTTGCTTAGGTAGCCCCAGGCCTGGGATGACCCAGCCCTTAGGCTTAGGGAGTCCCAGGCCTGGGGCTCCCCAGCCCTTAGTCTTTGGGAGCCCCAGGCCTGGGTCACTCCAGCCCTTAGGCTTAGGGAGCCACAGGTCTGGGGCGCCCCAGCCCTTCGGCTTAGGGCGCGCCAGGCCCAGGGCGCCATAGACTTTAGGTTTTGGGAGCCCCAGGCCTGGGGTGCTCCAGCCCTTAGGCTTAGGGAGCCCCAGGCCTGCCGCGCACCAGCTCTTAGGCTTAGGGAGCCCATGGCCTGGGACCTCCCAGCCCTTTGGCTTAGGGCGTTCCACGCCTAGGGCGCCCCAGCCCATCGGCTTTGGGAGCCCTAGACCTGGGGCGCTCCTGCCCCTATGCCTAGGGTGCCCCTGGCTTGGGGCGCCCCAGCCCTTAGGATTTGGGTGCCCGAGACCTGCGGCGCTCCAGCCCTTAGGCTTAGGGAGCCCCAGGCCTGGGGCGCCACAGCCCTTAGGTTTTGGGAGCCCCAGACCTGGGGAGCCCCAGCCCATTGGCTTACGGCGCGCCAGGCCTAGGGCGCCCCAGCCCTTAGGCTTTGGGAGCCCTAGACCTGGGGCGCCGCTGCCCTTAGGCTTAGGGTGCCCAAGGCCTGGGGCGCCCCAGCCCTTCGGCTTTGGGTGCCCCATGGCTGAGGCGCCCCAGCCCTTCGGCTTTGGGAGTCCCAGGCCTGGGGCGCCCCAACCCTTAGGCTTTGGTAGCCCCAGGCCTGGGACGCCCCCGCCCTTCGGCTTAGGGCGCGCCAGGCCCAGGGCGCCATAGACTTTAGGTTTTGGGAGCCCCAGGCCTGGGGTGCTCCAGCCCTTAGGCTTAGGGAACCCATGGCCTGGGACGTCCCAGCCCTTTGGCTTAAGGCGTTCCACGCCTAGGGTGCCCCAGCCCATCGTCTTTGGGAGCCCAAACCTGGGGCGCTCCTGCCCCTATGCCTAGGGTGCCCAAGGCTTGGGGCGCCCCAGCCCTTAGGCTTTGGGTGCCCGAGACCTGTGGCGCTCCAGCCCTTAGGCTTAGGGAGCCCCAGGCCTGGGGCGCCACAGCCCTTAGGCTTTGGGAGCCCCAGACCTGGGGAGCCCCAGCCCATTGGCTTACGGCGCGCCAGGCCTAGGGCGCCCCAGCCCTTAGGCTTTGGGAGCCCTAGACCTGGGGCGCCGCTGCCCTTAGGCTTAGGGTGCCCAAAGCCTGGGGCACCCCAGCCCTTCGGCTTTGTGTGCCCCAGGGCTGAGGCGCCCCAGCCCTTCGGCTTTGGGAGTCCCAGGCCTGGGGCGCCCCAACCCTTAGGCTTTGGTAGCCCCAGGCCTGGGGCGCCCCAGCCCTTATGGTTAGGGAGCCCCAGGCCAGGTGGGACCCAGCCCTTCGGTTTAGGGAGCCACTGGGCTGGGGCGTCCCAGCCCTTAGGCTTTTGGAGCCCCAGGCCTATGGTGCCCAAGCCCTTCGGCTTAGGGAGCCCCAGGGCTGGGGCGCCCCAGCCCATAGGCTTAGGGAGCCCATGGCCAGGGGCGCCCCAGCCCTTAGGCTTTGGGAGCCCCAGGCTTGGTGCGCCCCAGCTATTAGGCTTTAGTAGCCCCAGGCTTGGGACGCCCCAGCCCTTTTGCTTAGGTAGCCCCAGGCCTGGGAGGACCCAGCCCTTAGGCTTAGGGAGTCCCAGGCCTGGGGCTCCCCAGCCCTTAGTCTTTGGGAGCCCCAGGCCTGGGTCACTCCAGCCCTTAGGCTTAGGGAGCCACAGGTCTGGGGCGCCCCAGCCCTTAGGCTTTGGGAGGCCCAGGCCTGGGGTACCCCAGCCCTTATGCTTAGGGAGCCTAAGGCTTGCGACGCCCCAGCCCTTAGGCTTTGGGAGCCCCAGGCCTGAAAAGCCCCAGCCCTTAGGCTTAGGGAGCACCAGGCCTGGGGCGCCACAGCCCTTAAGCTTTGGTCGCCCCATGCCTAGGGGGTCACAGCGCGTCGGCTTAGGGAGCCACAGGCCTGGGGCGCACCAGCCCTTAGGTTTAGGGATCCCTGGCCTGGTCGCCCCAGCCCTTAGGCTTAGGTAGTCCCAACCCTGGGGCGCCCCAGCCCTTAGACTTTGGGAGCCCCAGGCCTGGGGCGCCCCAGCCCTTAGGCTTTGGGAGACCAAGGCCTAGGGCGCCCCAGCCCTTAGGATTTGGGAGCCCTAGGCCTAGGGCGCCCCAGCCCTTAGGCTTTGGGAGCTCCAGTCCTGGGGCGCCCCATCCCTTAGGCTTTGGGAATCCCAGTCCTGGGGCGCGAATGCCCTTAGCCTTTGGGAGCTCCAGGCCTGTGGCGCACCAGTCCATAGCATTTGGAGGCCCCGGACTGGGGCGCCCCATCCCTTAGGCTTTGGGAGCCCCAGGCCTGGGGCGCACCAGCCTTTAGGCATTGGGAGCCCCAGGCCTGAGGCGCCCCAGCCCTTAGGCTTTGGGAGCCCCAGGACTTAGGCGGCCCAGTCCTTAGACTTTGGGAGCCCCTAGTCTGGGGCGCCCCAGCCCTTACGCTTTGGGTGCCCCAGGCCTGGGGCGCCCCAGCCCTTAGGATTTGAGAGCCGAAGGCCTGGGGCGCCCCAGCCCTTAGGCTCTGGGAGCCCCAGGCCTGGGGAGCCCTAGCCCTTAGGCTTTGGGAGCCCCAGGCCTGGGGCGCCCCCGCCCTTAGGATTTGGGAGCCACAGGCCTGGGGGGACCCAGCCCTTCGGTTTAGTGAGCCCCAGTCCTGGGGCGTCCCAGCCTTTAGGGTTAGGGAGCCCCAGGCCTGGGATGCCCCAGCCCTTATGCTTAGGGAGCCCATGGCCTGGGGCGCCCCAGCCCTTCGGATTTGGGAGTCCCAGGCCTGGGGCGCCACAGCCCTTAGGCTTTGGGAGCCCCAGGCTTGGTGCACCCCAGCTCTTAGGCTTTGGTAGCCCCAGACCTGGGGCTCCCCAGCCAGTAGACTTAGGGAGCCCCAGGCCTGGGGCGACCCAGCCCGTAGGCTTAGAGAGCCCCAAGCCTGGGGCGTCCCAGCCATTTGACTTAGGTAGCCCCAGGCCTGGGGCGCCCCAGCCCTTAGGCATAGGGAGCCCATGGCCTGGGACGCCCCAGCATTTCGGCTTAGGGCGCGCCAGGACTAGGGCGCCCCAGCCCTTAGGCTTTGGGAGCCCCAGGCCTGGGGGGCTCCAGCCATTAGGCTTAGGGAGCCCAAGGGCTGTGACGCCCCAGCCCCTAGGATTTGGGAGCCCCAGGACTGGGGCGCCAGAGCCCTTAGGCTTAGGGAGCCCAAGGGCTGCGACACCCCAGTCCTTATGCTTTGGGAGAACCAAGCCAGATTCACCCCATCCCTTAGGCTTAGGAAGCCCCATGCCTGGGGCGCACTAGCCCTAAGGCTTATGGAGCCCCAGGCCTGGGACGCCCCCGCCCTTCCGCTTAGGGCGCGCCAGGCCTAGGGCGCCCCAGCCCTTAGGCTTTGGGAGCCCCAGGCCTGGGGCGCTCCAGCCCTTAGGCTTAGGGAACCCCAGCCTTGGGCGCACCAGCCCTTAGGCTTAGGGAGCCCATGGCCTGGGACACCCCAGCCATTTGGCTTAGGGCGCGCCAGCCCTAGGGCGCCCCAGCACTTAGGTTTTCGAGCCCTAGACCTCGGGCGCCCCTGCCCTTAGGCTTTGGGAGGCTCAGACCTGGGGCGCCCCAGCCCTTAGGCTTAGGGAGGCCAAGGGCTGCGACGCCCCTGCCCTTAGGCTTAGGGAGCCCCAAGCCTGGGGCCCCACAGCCCTTAGGCTTTGGGAGCCCTAGACCTGGGGTGCCCCAGCCCTTAGGCTTTGGGAGCCCCAGGCATGGAGCGCTCCAGCCATTAGGCTTAGGGAGTCCCAGGCCTGGGGCGCCCCAGCCCTTAGGCTTAGGGAGCCCAAGGGCTACGACGCCCCAGCCCTTAGGCTTTGGGAGCACCAGGCCAGATGCGCCCCAACCCTTTGGCTTAGGGAGACCCAGGCCTGGGGCGCCACAGCCCTTAGTCTTAGGGAGCCCCAGGCCTGGGACGCCCCCGCCATTCGGCTTCGGTGGCGCCAGGCCTAGGGCGCCCCAACCCTTAGGCTTTGGGAGCCCTATACCTGGGGCGCCCCAGCTCTTGGGCTTAGGGTGCACCAGGCCTGGGGCGCCCCAGCCCTTAGGCTTAGGGAGCACAAGGGCTGCGATGCCTCTGCCCTTAGGCTTTGGGAGCCCCAGGCCTGATGCGCCCCAGCCCTTAGGCTTAGGGAGCCCCAGGCCTAGGGCGCCACAGTCCTTAGCCATAGGGAGCCCATGGCCTGGGATGCCCCAGCCCTTCGGCTTAGGGTGTCCCAGTTCTGGGGCGTCCCAAGCCTTATTCTTAGGAAGCACCAGGCCTGGGGCGCCCCAGCCCTTCGGCTTAGGGTTCCCTGGCCTGGGGCACCCCAACTATTAGGCTTTCGGAGCCCCAGGCCTGGGGCCCCCCAGCCCTTAGGCTTTTGGAGCCCCAGGCCTATGGCGCCCAAGCCCTTAGGCTTAGGGAGACCCAGGCCTGGGAAGCTCCAGCACTTAGGCTTAGGGAGCCCCAGGCCTGGGGCGCCCCTTCCCTTAGGCTTAGAGAACCCCAGGCCTGGGTCGCCCCAGCTCTTAGGCTTAGGGAGCCCCAGGCCTGGGGCGCCCCAGCCTTAGACTTTGGGAACTCCAGGCCTGGGGCGCCCTAGCCCTCAGTCTTTGGGAGCCCCTGGCCTGGGGCGCCCCAGCCCTTTGGCCTAGGTAGCCCTAGCCCTGGGGCACCCAGCACTTAGGCTTTGGGAGCCCCATTCTTGGGGTGCCCCAGCCCTTAGGCTTTGGGAGGCCTAGGTCTACGGCGCCCCAGCCCTTAGGCGTTGGGAACCACAGGCCTGGGGCGCCCCCGCCCTTCGGATTAGGGAGCCCCAGACCTGTGGCGCCCCAGCCCTTTGGCTTAGTGCGCGCCAGTCCTAGGGCGCCCCAGCCCTTAGGTTTGGTAGCTCCAGTCCTGGGGCGCCCCATCCCTTAGGCTTTAGAAGCCACTGGCCTGGGGCGCTAATGCCCTTAGGCTTTGAGAGATCCAGGCCTGTGGCACACTTGTCCTTAGCATTTGGAGGCCCAGGCCTGGGGCGCCCCAGCCCATAGGCTTTAGGAGCCCTTGCCGTGGGGCGCACCAGCCCTAAGGCATTGGGAGCCCCAGGCCTGAGTCGCCCCAGCACTTAGGTTATGGGAGCCTCAGGCCTGGGGTACGCCAGCCCTTAGGATTTGGGAGCCCCAGGACTTAGGCGGCCCAGCCCTTAGGCTTTGGGAGCCCCAGGCCTGGGGCGCCGCAGCCCATACGTTTTGGGAGCCACAGGGCTGGGGCCGCCGCAGCCCTTAGGCTTTGGGAGCCCCAGGCCTGGGGCGCCCCAGCCCTTAGGCTTACAGAGCCCCAGGCCGGGGACGCCCCTGCCCTTCGGCTTAGGGCGCGCCAGGCCTAGGGCGCCCTAGGCCTTAGGTTTTGGGAGCCCCAGGCCTGGGGCGCACAAGCTCTTAGGCTTAGGGAGCCCATGGCCTGGGACGCCCCAGCCCTTTGGCTTAGGGCGCCAGCCCTAGGGCGCCCCAGCCCTTAGGCTTTGTGAGCCCTAGACCTGGGGCTCCCCTGCCCTTAGGTTTAGGGTGCCCCAGGCCTGGGGCGCCCCAGCCATTAGGTTTTGGGAGCCCCAGACCTGGGGATCCCCAGCCCTTAGGCTTAGGGAGCCCCAGGCCTGGGACGCCCCCGATCTTCAGCTTAGGGCGCGCCAGGACTAGGGCGCCTCAGCCCTTAGGCTTAGGGAGCCCAAGCACTGCGACGCCCCTGCCCTTAGGCTTAGGGAGCCCCAGACATGGGGCGCTCCAGCCTTAGGCTTAGGGATCCCCAGGCCTCGGGCACCCCAGCCTTTAGACTTTGGGAGGCCCAGACCTGGGGCGCCCAACCCTTAGGCTTAGGGAGGTCAAGGGCTGCGACGCCCCTGCCCTTAGGCTTAGGGAGCCCCAAGCCTGGGGCCCCAGAGCCCTTAGGCTTAGGGAGCCCATGGCCTGGGACGCCCCAGCCCTTCGGCTTAGGGAGCCCCAGGCCTAAGGCCTCCCAGCCCTTAGGCTTAGGGAGCCCCAGGCCTCGGGCGCTCCAGCCCTTAGACTGAGGGAGCTCATTGCCTGGGACGCCCCAGTCCTTAGGTTAGGGAGCCCCAGGCCTGGGACGCCCCCGCCCTTCGGCTTAGGGCGCGCCATGCCTAGGGGGCCCCAGCCCTTAGGCTTTGGGAGCCCTAGACCTGGGGTGCCCCAGCCCTTAGGATTTGGGAGCCCCAGGCATGGAGCGCTCCAGCCATTAGGCTTAGGTAGCCCCAGGCCGGGGGCGACCCAACCCTTAGGCTTTCGGAGCCCCTGGCCTGGCGTGCCCCAGCCCTTAGGCTTATGGAGCCCCAGGCCAGATGCGCCTCAGTCCTTAGGCTTAGGGAGACCCAGGCCTGGTGCGCCACAGCCCTTAGGCTTAGGGAGCCCCAGGCCTGGGACGCCCCCGCCCTTCGGCTTAGGGCGCGCCAGGCCTAGGGCGCCCCAGCCCTTAGGCTTTGGGAGCCCTAGACCTGGGGTGCCCCAGTCCTTGGGCTTAGGGTGTCCCAGGACTGGGGCGCCCCAGCCCTTAGGCTTAGGGAGCCCAAGGGCTGAGACGCCCCTGCCCTTAGGCTTTGGGAGCCCCAGGCCTGATGCGCCCCAGCCCTTAGGCTTAGGGAGCACAGGCCTAGGGCGCCACAGTACTTAGCCTTAGGGAGCCCATGGCCTGGGACGCCCCAGCCCTTCGGCTTAGGGTGTCCCAGTTCTGGGGCGTCCCAACCCTTATTCTTAGGAAGCACCAGGCCTGGGGCGCCCCAGCCTTTTGGCTTAGGGAGCTCCAGTTCTGGGGCTTCCCAACCCTTAGGCTTAGGGAGCACCAGGCCTGGGGCACCCCAGCCCTTAGGCTGAGGGAGCCAATGGCCTGGGACGCCCAAACCCTTCGGCTTAGGGAGCCCAGGCCTGTGGCGCCCAAGCCCTTAGGCTTAGGGAGACCCAGGCCTGGGAATCTCCAGCCCTTAGGCTTAGGGAGCCCCAGGCCTGGGGCGCCACAGCCCTTAGGTTTTGGGAGCTCCAGTCCTGGGGCGCCCCTTCCCTTAGGATTAGAGAACCCCAGGCCTGGGGCGCCCCAGCTCTTAGGCTTAGGGAGTCCCAGATCTGTGGCGCCCCAGCCTTAGACTTTGGGAACTCCAGGCCTGGGGCGCCTCAGCCCTTAGGTTTAGGGATCCCTGGCCTGGGGCGCCCCAGCCCTTAGGCTTAGGTAGTCCCAGGCCTGGGCGCCCCAGCCCTTAGGCTTTGGGAGCCCCAGACCTGGGGCGCCCCAGCCCTTAGGCTTTGGGAGACCAAGGCCTAGGGTGCCCCAGCCCTTAGGCTTTGGGAGCTCCAGTCCTGTGGCGCCCCAGCCCTTAGGCTTTGGGAGCCCTAGGCCTAGGGCGCCCCAGCCCTTAGGCTTTGGGAGCTCCAGTCCTGTGGCGCCCCATCCCTTAGGCTTTGGGAATCCCAGGCCTGGGGCGCGAATGCCCTTAGGCCTTGGGAGCTCCAGGCCTGTGGCGCACCAGTCCTTAGCATTTGGAGGCCCCGGACTGGGGGGCCCCATCCCTTATGCTTTGGGAGCCCCAGGCCTGGGGCGCCCCAGCCTTTAGGCATTGGGAGCCCCAGGCCTGAGGCGCCCCAGCCCTTAGGCTTTGGAAGCCCAGGCCTGGGGCACGCCAGCCCTTAGACTTTGGGAGCCCCAGGACTTAGGCGGCCCAGCCCTTAGACTTTGGGAGCCCCAAGTCTGGGGCGCCCCAGCCCTTACGCTTTGGGTGCCCCAGGCCTGGGGCGCCCCAGCCCTTACACTTTGGGAGCCCCAGGCCTGGGGGGACCCAGCCCTTCGGTTTAGTGAGCCCCAGTCCTGGGGCGTCCGAGCCCTTAGGGTTAGGGAGTCCCAGGCCTGGGATGCCCCAGCCCTTATGCTTAGGGAGCCCATGGCCTGGGGTGCCCCAGCCCTTCGGCTTTGGGAGTCCCAGGCCTGGGGCGCCACAGCCCTTAGGCTTTGGGAACCCCAGGCTTGGTGCACCCCAGCTCTTAGGCTTTGGTAGCCCCAGACCTGGGGCTCCCCAGCCCTTAGACTTAGGGAGCCCCAGGCCTGAGGGGACCCAGCCCGTAGGCTTAGGGAGCCCATTGCCTGGGACGCCCCAGCATTTCGGCTTAGGGCGCGCCAGGACTAGGGCGCCCCAGCCCTTAGGCTTTGGGAGCCCCAGGCCTGGGGGGCTCCAGCCATTAGGCTTAGGGAGCCCAAGGGCTGCGACGCCCCAGCCCCTAGGATTTGGGAGCCCAAGTACTTGGGCGCCAGAGCCCTTAGGCTTAGGGAGCCCAAGGGCTGCAACACCCCAGCCCTTAGGCTTTGGGAGAACCAAGCCAGATGCACCCCAGCCCTTAGGCTTAGGGCGCGCCAGGCCTAGGGCGCCCCAGCCCTTAGGCTTTGGGAGCCCCAGGCCTGGGGCGCTGCAGCCCTACGGCTTAGGGAACCCCAGCCTGGGGCGCATCAGCCCTTAGGCTTAGGGAGCCCATGGCCTGGGACGCCCCAGCCATTTGGCTTAGGGCGCGCCAGCCCTAGGGCGCCCCAGCACTTAGGTTTTGGAGCCCTAGAACTGGGGCGCCCCTGCCCTTAGGCTTAGGGTGCCCCAGGCCTGGGGCGCCCCAGCCCTTAGGCTTAGGGAGCCCCAGGCCTCGGACGCCCCAGCCTTTAGGCTTTGGGAGGCTCAGACCTGGGGCGCCCCAGCCCTTAGGCTTAGGGAGGCCAACGACTGCGACGCCCCTGCCCTTAGGCTTAGGGAGCCCCAAGCCTGGGGCCCCACAGCCCTTAGGCTGAGGGAGCCCATGGCCTGGGACGCTCCAGCCCTTAGGCTTAGGGAGCCCCAGGCCTGGGACGCCCCCGCCCTTCGGCTTAGGGCGCGCCAGGCCTAGGGCACCCCAGCCCTTAGGCTTTGGGAGCCCTAGACCTGGGGTGCCCCAGCCCTTAGGATTTGGGAGCCCCAGGCATGGAGCGCTCCAGCCATTAGGCTTAGTTAGCCCCAGGCCGGGGGCGACCCAACCCTTAGGCTTTCGGAGCCCCTGGCCTGGGGCGCCCCAGCCCCTAGGCTTATGGAGCCCCAGGCCAGATGCGCCCCAGCCCTTAGGCTTAGGGAGACCCAGGCCTGGTGCGCCACAGCCCTTAGGCTTAGGGAGCCCCAGGCCTGGGACGCCCCCGCCCTTCGGCTTAGGGCGCGCCAGGCCTAGGGCGCCCCAGCCCTTAGGCTTTGGGAGCCCTAGACCTGGGGTGCCCCAGCCCTTGGGCTTAGGGTGTCCCAGGACTGGGGCGCCCCAGCCCTTAGGCTTAGGGAGCCCAAGGGCTGCGACGCCCCTGCCCTTAGGCTTTGGGAGCCCCAGGCCTGATGCGCCCCAGCCCTTAGGCTTAGGGAGCACAGGCCTAGGACGCCACAGTACTTAGCCTTAGGGAGCTCATGGCCTGGGACGCCCCAGCCCTTCGGCTTAGGGTGTCCCAGTTCTGGGGCGTCCCAACCCTTATTCTTAGGAAGCACCAGGCCTGGGGCGCCCCAGCCCTTTGGCTTAGGGAGCTCCAGTTCTGGGGCTTCCCAACCCTTAGGCTTAGGGAGACCCAGGCCTGGGAATCTCCAGCCCTTAGGCTTAGGGAGCCCCAGGCCTGGGGCGCCACAGCCCTTAGGTTTTGGGAGCTCCAGTCCTGGGGCGCCCCTTCCCTTAGGCTTAGAGAACCCCAGGCCTGGGGCGCCCCAGCTCTTAGGCTTAGGGAGTCCCAGATCTGTGGCGCCCCAGCCTTAGACTTTGGGAACTCCAGGCCTGGGGCGCCTCAGCCCTTAGGCTTTGGGAGCCCCAGGCCTGGGGCGCACCAGCCCTTAGGTTTAGGGATCCCTGGCCTGGGGCGCCCCGGCCCTTAGGCTTAGGTAGTCCCAGGCCTGGGGCGCCCCAGCCCTTAGGCTTTGGGAGCCCCAGACCTGGGGCGCCCCAGCCCTTAGGCTTTGGGAGACCAAGGCCTAGGGTGCCCCAGCCCTTAGGCTTTGGGAGCTCCAGTCCTGTGGCGCCCCAGCCCTTAGGCTTTGGGAGCCCTAGGCCTAGGGCGCCCCAGCCCTTAGGCTTTGGGAGCTCCAGTCCTGTGGCGCCCCATCCCTTAGGCTTTGGGAATCCCAGGCCTGGGGCGCGAATGCCCTTAGGCTTTGGGAGCTCCAGGCCTGTGGCGCACCAGTCCTTAGCATTTGGAGGCCCCGGACTGGGGGGCCCCATCACTTATGCTTTGGGAGCCCCAGGCCTGGGGCGCCCCCGCCCTTAGGCTTTGGGAGCCACAGGCCTGGGGGGACCCAGCCCTTCGGTTTAGTGAGCCCCAGTCCTGGGGCGTCCGAGCCCTTAGGGTTAGGGAGTCCCAGGCCTGGGATACCCCAGCCCTTATGCTTAGGGAGCCCATGGCCTGGGCTGCCCCATCCCTTCGGCATTGGGAGTCCCAGGCCTGGGGCGCCACAGCCCTTAGGCTTTGGTAGCCCCAGGCTTGGTGCACCCCACCTCTTAGGCTTTGGTAGCCCCAGACCTGGGGCTCCCCAGCCCTTAGACTTAGGGAGCCCCAGGCCTGGGGGGACCCAGCCCGTAGGCTTAGGGAGCCCATGGCCTGGGACGCCCCAGCATTCGGCTTAGGGCGCGCCAGGACTAGGGCGCCCCAGCCCTTAGGCTTTGGGAGCCCCAGGCCTAGGGGGCTCCAGCCATTAGGCTTAGGGAGCCCAAGGGCTGCGACGCCCCAGCCCCTAGGATTTGGGAGCCCAAGGATTTGGGCGCCAGAGCCCTTAGGCTTAGGGAGCCCAAGGGCTGCGACACCCCAGCCCTTAGCCTTTGGGAGAACCAAGCCAGATGCACCCCAGCCCTTAGGCTTAGGGAGCCCCATGCCTTGGGCGCACCAGCCCTAAGGCTTATGGAGCCCCAGGCCTGAGACGCCCCCGCCCTTCGGCTTAGGGCGCGCCAGGCCTAGGGCGCCCCAGCCCTTAGGCTTTGGGAGCCCCAGGCCTGGGGCGCTCCAGCCCTTCGGCTTAGGGAACCCCAGCCTGGGGCGCACCAGCCCTTAGGCTTAGGGAGCCCATGGCCTGGGACGCCCCAGCCATTTGGCTTAGGGCGCGCCAGCCCTAGGGCGCCCCAGCACTTAGGTTTTTTAGCCCTAGACCTGGGGCGCCCCTGCCCTTAGGCTTAGGGTGCCCCAGGCCTGGGGCGCCCCAGCCCTTAGGCTTAGGGAGCCCCAGGCCTCGGACACCCCAGCCTTTAGGCTTTGGGAGGCTCAGACCTGGGGCGCCCCAGCCCTTAGGCTTAGGGAGGCCAACGGCTGCGACGCCCCTGCCCTTAGGCTTAGGGAGCCCCAAGCCTGGGGCCCCACAGCCCTTAGGCTGAGGGAGCCCATGGCCTGGGATGCTCCAGCCCTTAGGCTTAGGGAGCCCCAGGCCTGGGACGCCCCCGCCCTTCGGCTTAGGGCGCGCCAGGCCTAGGGCACCCCAGCCCTTAGGCTTTGGAAGCCCTAGACCTGGGGTGCCCCAGCCCTTAGGATTTGGGAGCCCCAGGCATGGAGCGCTCCAGCCATTAGGCTTAGTTAGCCCCAGGCCGGGGGCGACCCAACCCTTAGGCTTTCGGAGCCCCTGGCCTGGGGCGCCCCAGCCCTTAGGCTTATGGAGCCCCAGGCCAGATGCGCCCCAGCCCTTAGGCTTAGGGAGACCCAGGCCTGGTGCGCCACAGCCCTTAGGCTTAGGGAGCCCCAGGCCTGGGACGCCCCCGCCCTTCGGCTTAGGGCGCGCCAGGCCTAGGGCGCCCCAGCCCTTAGGCTTTGGGAGCCCTAGACCTGGGGTGCCCCAGCCCTTGGGCTTAGGGTGTCCCAGGACTGGGGTGCCCCAGCCCTTAGGCTTAGGGAGCCCAAGGGCTGCGACGCCCCTGCCCTTAGGCTTTGGGAGCCCCAGGCCTGATGCGCCCCAGCCCTTAGGCTTAGGGAGCACAGGCCTAGGGCGCCACAGTACTTAGCCTTAGGGAGCTCATGGCCTGGGACGCCCCAGCCCTTCGGCTTAGGGTGTCCCAGTTCTGGGGCGTCCCAACCCTTATTCTTAGGAAGCACCAGGCCTGGGGCGCCCCAGCCCTTTGGCTTAGGGAGCTCCAGTTCTGGGGATTCCCAACCCTTAGGCTTAGGGAGCACCAGGCCTGGGGCGCCCCAGCCCTTAGGCTGAGGGAGCCAATGGCCTGGGACACCCCAGCCCTTCGGCTTAGGGAGCCCAGGCCTGTGGCGCCCAAGCCCTTAGGCTTAGGGAGACCCAGGCCTGGGAATCTCCAGCCCTTAGGCTTAGGGAGCCCCAGGCCTGGGGCGCCACAGCCCTTAGGTTTTGGGAGCTCCAGTCCTGGGGCGCCCCTTCCCTTAGGCTTAGAGAACCCCAGGCCTGGGGCGCCCCAGCTCTTAGGCTTAGGGAGTCCCAGATCTGTGGCGCCCCAGCCTTAGACTTTGGGAACTCCAGGCCTGGGGCGCCTCAGCCCTTAGGCTTTGGGAGCCCCAGGCCTGGGGCGCACCAGCCCTTAGGTTTAGGGATCCCTGGCCTGGGGCGCCCCAGCCCTTAGGCTTAGGTAGTCCCAGGCCTGGGGCGCCCCAGCCCTTAGGCTTTGGGAGCCCCAGACCTGGGGCGCCCCAGCCCTTAGGCTTTGGGAGACCAAGGCCTAGGGTGCCCCAGCCCTTAGGCTTTGGGAGCTCCAGTCCTGTGGCGCCCCAGCCCTTAGGCTTTGGGAGCCCTAGGCCTAGGGCGCCCCAGCCCTTAGGCTTTGGGAGCTCCAGTCCTGTGGCGCCCCATCCCTTAGGCTTTGGGAATCCCAGGCCTGGGGCGCGAATGCCCTTAGGCTTTGGGAGCTCCAGGCCTGTGGCGCACCAGTCCTTAGCATTTGGAGGCCCCGGACTGGGGGGCCCCATCCCTTATGCTTTGGGAGCCCCAGGCCTGGGGCGCCCCCGCCCTTAGGCTTTGGGAGCCACAGGCCTGGGGGGACCCAGCCCTTCGGTTTAGTGAGCCCCAGTCCTGGGGCGTCCGAGCCCTTAGGGTTAGGGAGTCCCAGGCCTGGGATGCCCCAGCCCTTATGCTTAGGGAGCCCATGGCCTGGGCTGCCCCATCCCTTCGGCATTGGGAGTCCCAGGCCTGGGGCGCCACAGCCCTTAGGCTTTGGTAGCCCCAGGCTTGGTGCACCCCACCTCTTAGGCTTTGGTAGCCCCAGACCTGGGGCTCCCCAGCCCTTAGACTTAGGGAGCCACAGGCCTGGGGGGACCCAGCCCGTAGGCTTAGGGAGCCCATGGCCTGGGACGCCCCAGCATTTCGGCTTAGGGCGCGCCAGGACTAGGGCGCCCCAGTCCTTAGGCTTTGGGAGCCCCAGGCCTGGGGGGCTCCAGCCATTAGGCTTAGGGAGCCCAAGGGCTGCGACGCCCCAGCCCCTAGGATTTGGGAGCCCAAGGATTTGGGCGCCAGAGCCCTTAGGCTTAGGGAGCCCAAGGGCTGCGACACCCCAGCCCTTAGCCTTTGGGAGAACCAAGCCAGATGCACCCCAGCCCTTAGGCTTAGGGAGCCCCATGCCTTGGGCGCACCAGCCCTAAGGCTTATGGAGCCCCAGGCCTGAGACGCCCCCGCCCTTCGGCTTAGGGCGCGCCAGGCCTAGGGCGCCCCAGCCCTTAGGCTTTGGAAGCCCCAGGCCTGGGGCGCTCCAGCCCTTCGGCTTAGGGAACCCCAGCCTGGGGCGCACCAGCCCTTAGGCTTAGGGAGCCCATGGCCTGGGACGCCCCAGCCATTTGGCTTAGGGCGCGCCAGCCCTAGGGCGCCCCAGCACTTAGGTTTTTTAGCCCTAGACCTGGGGCGCCCCTGCCCTTAGGCTTAGGGTGCCCCAGGCCTGGGGCGCCCCAGCCCTTAGGCTTAGGGAGCCCCAGGCCTCGGACACCCCAGCCTTTAGGCTTTGGGAGGCTCAGACCTGGGGCGCCCCAGCCCTTAGGCTTAGGGAGGCCAACGGCTGCGACCCCCCTGCCCTTAGGCTTAGGGAGCCCCAAGCCTGGGGCCCCACAGCCCTTAGGCTGAGGGAGCCCATGGCCTGGGACGCTCCAGCCCTTAGGCTTAGGGAGCCCCAGGCCTGGGACGCCCCCGCCCTTCGGCTTATGGCGCGCCAGGCCTAGGGCACCCCAGCCCTTAGGCTTTGGGAGCCCTAGACCTGGGGTGCCCCAGCCCTTAGGTTTTGGGAGCCCCAGGCATGGAGCGCTCCAGCCATTAGGCTTAGGGTGTCCCAGGCCTGGGGCGCCCCAGCCCTTAGGCTTAGGGAGCCCAAGTGCTACGACGCCCCAGCCCTTAGGCTTTGGGAGCCACAGGCCAGATGCGCCCCAACCCTTTGGCTTAGGGAGACCCAGGCCTGGGGCGCCACAGCCCTTAGCCTTAGGGAGCCCCAGGCCTGGGACGCCCCCGCCCTTCGGCTTCG
Organism: Tenrec ecaudatus; assembly: GCF_050624435.1. NCBI lineage: Eukaryota > Metazoa > Chordata > Mammalia > Afrosoricida > Tenrecidae > Tenrec > Tenrec ecaudatus. The sequence goes on along the minus strand of NW_027459561.1, from coordinate 163,664 downwards.
GGCGCGCCAGGCCTAGGTCGCCCCAGCCCTTAGGCTTTGGGAGCCTTAGACCTGGGGTGCCCCAGCTCTTGGGCTTAGGGTGCCACAGGCCTGGGGTGCCCCAGCCCTTAGGCTTAGGGAGCCCAATTGCTGCTACGCCTCTGCACTTAGGCTTTGGGAGCCCCAGGCCTGATGCGCCCCAGCCCTTAGGCTTAGGGAGCCCCAGGCCTAGGGCGCCACAGTTCTTAGCCATAGGGAGCTATGGCCTGGGATGCCCCAGCCCTTCGGCTTAGGGTGTCCCAGTTCTGGGGCGTCCCAAGCCTTATTCTTAGGAAGCACCAGGCCTGGGGCGCCCCAGCCCTTCGGCTTTGGGAGTCCCAGGCCTCGGGTGCCCCAGCCCTTAGGCTTTGGTAGCCCCAGGCCTGGGGCTCCCCAGCCCTTAGGTTTGGGAGCCCCACGCCAGGGGGGACCCAGCCCTTCGGCTTAGGGAGCCCCAAGGCTGGGGCGTCCCAGCCCTTAGGCTTTTGGATCCCCAGGCCTATGGCGCCCAACCCTTCGGCTTAGGGCGACCCAGGCCTGGGTCGCCCCAGCCCTTAGGCTTAGGGATCCCTGGCCTGGGGCGCCCCTACCTTTAGGCTTTCGGAGCCCCAGGCCTAGGGCGCCACAGTCCTTAGCCATAGGGAGCCCATGGCCTGGGATGCCCCAGCCCTTCCGCTTAGGGTGTCCCAGTTCTGGGGCGTCCCAAGCCTTATTCTTAGGAAGCACCAGGCCTGGGGCGCCCCAGCCCTTCGGCTTTGGGAGTCCCAGGCCTGCGGTGCCCCAGCCCTTAGGCTTTGGTAGCCCCAGGCCTGGGGCTCCCCAGCCCTTAGGCTTAGGGAGCCCCACGCCAGGGGGGACCCAGCCCTTCGGCTTAGGGATCCCCAAGGCTGGGGCGTCCCAGCCCTTAGGCTTAGGGACCCCTGGCCTGGGGCGCCCCTACCTTTAGGCTTTCCCAGCCCCAGGCCTATGGCGCCCAAGCCCTTAGGCTTAGGGAGACCCAGGCCTGGGAAGCTCCAGCCCTTAGGCTTAGGGAGCCCCAGGCCTGGGGAACCCCTTCCCTTAGACTTAGAGAACCCCAGGCCTGGGTCGCCCCAGCTCTTAGGCTTAGGGAGCCCCAGGCCTGGGGCGCCCCAGCCTTAGACTTTGGGAACTCCAGGCCTGGGGCGCCCCAGCCCTCAGTCTTTGGGAGCCCCAGGCCTGGGGCGCCCCAGCCCTTTTGCCTAGGTAGCCCTAGCCCTGGGGCACCCAGCACTTAGGCTTTGGGAGCCCCATTCTTGGGGTGCCCCAGCCCTTAGGCTTTGGGAGGCCTAGGTCTACGGCGCCCCAGCCCTTAGGCGTTGGGAACCCCAGGCCTGGGGCGCCCCCGCCCTTCGGATTATGGAGCCCCAGACCTGTGGCGCCCCGCCCTTCGGCTTAGTGCGCACCAGTCCTAGGGCGCCCCAGCCATTAGGCTTTGGTAGCTCCAGTCCTGGGGCTCCCCATCCCTTTGGCTTTAGAAGCCACTGGCCTGGGGCGCGAATGCCCTTAGGCTTTGAGAGATCCAGGCCTGTGGCACACTTGTCTTTAGCATTTGGAGGCCCAGGCCTGGGGCGCCCCAGCCCATAGGCTTTGGGAGCCCCAGCCGTGGGTCGCACCAGCCCTAAGCATTGGGAGCCCCAGGCCTGGGGCGCCCCAGCCCTTAGGCTTACGGAGCCCCAGGCCGGGGACGCCCCCGCCCTTCGGCTTAGGGCGCGCCAGGCCTAGGGTGCCCTAGGCCTTAGGTTTTGGGAGCCCCAGGCCTGGGGCGCTCTAGTCCTTTCTCTTAGGGAACCCCAGGCCTGGGGCGCACCAGCTCTTAGGCTTAGGGAGCCCATGGCCTGGGACGCCCCAGCCCTTTGGCTTAGGGCGCGCCAGGCCTAGGGCGCCCCAGCCCTTAGGTTTGGGAGCCCTAGACCCGGGGCTCCCCTGCCCTTAGGCTTAGGGTGCCTCAGGCCTGGGGCGCCCAAGACATTAGGCTTTGGGAGCCCCAGACCTGGGGAGTCCCAGCCCTTAGGCTTAGGAAGCCCAAGGCCTGGGACGCCTCCGACCTTCGGCTTAGGGCGCCCCAGGACTAGGGCGCCTCAGCCCTTAGGCTTAGGGAGCCCAAGCGCTGCGACGCCCCTGCCCTTAGGCTTAGGGAGCCCCAGATATGGGGCGCTCCAGCCCTTAGGCTTAGGGAGCCCCAGGCCTCGGGCGCCCCAGCCTTTAGACTTTGGGAGGCCCAGACCTGGGGCGCCCAACCCTTAGGCTTAGGGAGTCCAAGGGTTGCGACGCCCCTGCCCTTAGGCTTAGGGAGCCCCAAGCCTGGGGCCCACAGCCCTTAGGCTTAGGGAGCCCATGGCCTGGGCCGCCCCAGCCTTTCGGCTTAGGGAGCCCCAAGCCTGGGGCGTCCCAGCCCTTAGGCTTAGGGAGCCCCAGGCCTCGGGCGCTCCAGCCCTTAGACTGAGGGAGCTCATTGCCTGGGATGCCCCAGTCCTTAGGTTAGGGAGCCCCAGGCCTGGGACGCCCCCGCCCTTCGGCTTAGGGTGCGCCAGGCCTAGGGCGCCCCAGACCTTTGGCTTTGGGAGCCCTAGACCTGGGGTGCCCCAGCCCTTGGGCTTAGGGTGTCCGAGGACTGGGGCGCCCCAGCCCTTAGGCTTAGGGAGCCCAAGGGCTTCGACGCCCCTGCCCTTAGGTTTTGGAGCCCCAGGCCTGATGCGCCCCAGCCCTTAGGCTTAGGGAGCACAGGCCTAGGGCGCCACAGTCCTTAGCCTTAGGGAGCCCATGGCCTGGGACGCCCCAGCCCTTCGGCTTAGGGTGTCCCAGTTCTGGGGCGTCCCAACCCTTATTCTTAGGGAACACCAGGCCTGGGGTGCCCCAGCCCTTTGGCTTAGGGAGCTCCAGTTCTGGGGCTTCCCAACCCTTAGGCTTAGGAAGCCCAAGGCCTGGGACGCCTCCGACCTTCGGCTTAGGGCGCCCCAGGACTAGGGCGCCTCAGCCCTTAGGCTTAGGGAGCCCAAGCGCTGCGACGCCCCTGCCCTTAGGCTTAGGGAGCCCCAGATATGGGGCGCTCCAGCCCTTAGGCTTAGGGAGCCCCAGGCCTCGGGCGCCCCAGCCTTTAGACTTTGGGAGGCCCAGACCTGGGGCGCCCAACCCTTAGGCTTAGGGAGTCCAAGGGTTGCGACGCCCCTGCCCTTAGGCTTAGGGAGCCCCAAGCCTGGGGCCCACAGCCCTTAGGCTTAGGGAGCCCATGGCCTGGGCCGCCCCAGCCTTTCGGCTTAGGGAGCCCCAAGCCTGGGGCGTCCCAGCCCTTAGGCTTAGGGAGCCCCAGGCCTCGGGCGCTCCAGCCCTTAGACTGAGGGAGCTCATTGCCTGGGATGCCCCAGTCCTTAGGTTAGGGAGCCCCAGGCCTGGGACGCCCCCGCCCTTCGGCTTAGGGTGCGCCAGGCCTAGGGCGCCCCAGACCTTTGGCTTTGGGAGCCCTAGACCTGGGGTGCCCCAGCCCTTGGGCTTAGGGTGTCCGAGGACTGGGGCGCCCCAGCCCTTAGGCTTAGGGAGCCCAAGGGCTTCGACGCCCCTGCCCTTAGGTTTTGGAGCCCCAGGCCTGATGCGCCCCAGCCCTTAGGCTTAGGGAGCACAGGCCTAGGGCGCCACAGTCCTTAGCCTTAGGGAGCCCATGGCCTGGGACGCCCCAGCCCTTCGGCTTAGGGTGTCCCAGTTCTGGGGCGTCCCAACCCTTATTCTTAGGGAACACCAGGCCTGGGGTGCCCCAGCCCTTTGGCTTAGGGAGCTCCAGTTCTGGGGCTTCCCAACCCTTAGGCTTAGGGAACACCAGGCCTGGGGCGCCCCAGCCCTTAGGCTGAGGGAGCCCATGGCCTGGGACACCCCAGCCCTTCGGCTTAGGGAGCCCAGGCCTGTGGCACCCAAGCCCTTAGGCTTAGGGAGACCCAGGCCTGGGAATCTCCAGCCCTTAGGCTTAGGGAGCCCCAGGCCTGGGGTGCCACAGCCCTTAGGTTTTGGGAGCTCCAGTCCTGGGGCGCCCCTTCCCTTAGGCTTAGAGAACCCCAGGCCTGGGCCGCCCCAGCTCTTAGGCTTAGGGAGTCCCAGACCTGTGGCGCCCCAGCCTTAGACTTTGGGAACTCCAGGCCTGGGGCCTCAGCCCTTAGGCTTTGGGAGCCCCAGGCCTGAGCGCCCCAGCCCCTTGGCTTAGGTAGCCCTAGCCCTGGGGCACCTAGCACTTAGGCTTTGGGATCTCCAGTCTTGGGGTGCCCCAGCCCTTAGGCTTTGGGAGGCCTAGGTCTACGGCGCCCCAGCCCTTAGGCATTGGGAGCCCGAGGCCTGAGGCGCCCCCGCGCTTAGGCTTTGGTAGCCCCAGGCTGGGGGCACGCCAGCCCTTAGGCTTTGGGAGCCCCAGTACTTAGGCGGCCCAGCCCTTAGGCTTTGGGAGCCCCAGGCCTCGGGCGCCCCAGCCTTTAGACTTTGGGAGGCCCAGACCTGGGGCGCCCAACCCTTAGGCTTAGGGAGGCCAAGGGTTGCGACGCCCCTGCCCTTAGGCTTAGGGAGCCCCAAGCCTGGGGCCCCACAGCCCTTAGGCTTAGGGAGCCCATGGCCTGGGACGCCCCAGCCCTTCGGCTTAGGGAGCCCCAGTCCTGGGGCGTCCCAGCCCTTAGGCTTAGGGAGCCCCAGGCCTCGGGCGCTCCAGCCCTTAGACTGAGGGAGCTCATTGCCTGGGATGCCCCAGTCCTTAGGTTAGGGAGCCCCAGGCCTGGGACGCCCCCGCCCTTCGGCTTAGGGCGCGCCAGGCCTAGCGCGCCCCAGACCTTAGGCTTTGGGAGCCCTAGACCTGGGGTGCCCCAGCCCTTAGGATTTGGGAGCCCCAGGCATGGAGCGCTCCAGCCATTAGGCTTAGGGAGCCCCAGGCCGGGGGCGACCCAACCCTTAGGCTTTCGGAGCCCCTGGCCTGGTGCGCCACAGCCCTTAGGCTTAGGGAGCCCCAGGCCTGGGACGCCCCCGCCCTTCGGCTTAGGGCGCGCCAGGCCTAGGGCGCCCCAGCCCTTAGGCTTTGGGAGCCCTAGACCTGGGGTGCCCCAGCCCTTGGGCTTAGGGTGTCCGAGGACTGGGGCGCCCCAGCCCTTAGGCTTAGGGAGCCCAAGGGCTTCGACGCCCCTGCCCTTAGGTTTGGGAGCCCCAGGCCTGATGCGCCCCAGCCCTTAGGCTTAGGGAGCACAGGCCTAGGGCGCCACAGTCCTTAGCCTTAGGGAGCCCATGGCCTGGGACGCCCCAGCCCTTCGGCTTAGGGTGTCCCAGTTCTGGGGCGTCCCAACCTTTACTCTTAGGGAGCACCAGGCCTGGGGTGCCCCAGCCCTTTGGCTTAGGGAGCTCCAGTTCTGGGGCTTCCCAACCCTTAGGCTTAGGGAGCACCAGGCCTGGGGCGCCCCAGCCCTTAGGCTGAGGGAGCCCATGGCCTGGGACACCCCAGCTCTTCGGCTTAGGGAGCCCAGGCCTGTGGCGCCCAAGCCCTTAGGCTTAGGGAGACCCAGGCCTGGGAATCTCCAGCCCTTAGGCTTAGGGAGTCCCAGGCCTGGGGCGCCACAGCCCTTAGGTTTTGGGAGCTCCAGTCCTGGGGCGCAGCTTCCCTTAGGCTTAGAGAACCCCAGGCCTGGGCCGCCCCAGCTCTTAGGCTTAGGGAGTCCCAGACCTGTGGCGCCCCAGCCTTAGACTTTGGGAACTCCAGGCCTGGGGCCTCAGCCCTTAGGCTTTGGGAGCCCCAGGCCTGGGGCGCCCCAGCCCCTTGGCTTAGGTAGCCCTAGCCCTGGGGCACCTAGCACTTAGGCTTTGGGATCTCTAGTCTTGGGGTGCCCCAGCCCTTAGGCGTTGGGAGCCCCAGGCCTGGGGCGCCCCCACCCTTCGGATTAGGGAGCCCCAGACCTGTGGCGCCCCAGCCCTTCGGCTTAGTGCGCGCCAGGCCTAAGGCGCCCCAGCCCTTAGGCTTTGGGAGCTCCAGTCCAGGGACGCCCCATCCCTTAGGCTTTGGGAGCCCCTGGCCTGGGTCGCGAAGGCCCTTAGGCTTTGGGAGCTCCAGGGTTGTGGCGCACCAGTCCTTAGCATTTGGAGGCCCAGGCCTGTGCGCCCCAGCCCATAGGCTTTGGGAGCCCCAGGCCTGGGGCGCACCAGCCCTTAGGCATTGGGAGCCCCAGGCATGAGGCGCCCCCGCGCTTAGGCTTTGGGAGCCCCAGGCTGGGGGCACGCCAGCCCTTAGGCTTTGGGAGCCCCAGGACTTAGGCGGCCCAGCCCTTAGGCTTTGGGAGCCCCAGGCCTGGGGCGCCGCAGCCCTTACGTTTTGGGAGCCACAGGGCTGGGGCGCCGCAGCCCTTAGGCTTTGGGGGCCCCAGGCCTGGAGCGCCCCAGCCCTTAGGCTTTGGGAGCCGAAGGCCTGGGGCGCCCAAGCACTTAGGCTTTGGGAGCCCCAGGCCTGAGGAGCCCCAGCCCTTAGGCTTTGGGAGCCCCAGGCCTGATGCGCCCCAGCCCTTAGGCTTAGGGAGCACAGGCCTAGGGCGCCACAGTACTTAGCCTTAGGGAGCTCATGGCCTGGGACGCCCCAGCCCTTCGGCTTAGGGTGTCCCAGTTCTGGGGCGTCCCAACCCTTATTCTTAGGAAGCACCAGGCCTGGGGCGCCCCAGCCCTTTGGCTTAGGGAGCTCCAGTTCTGGGGCTTCCCAACCCTTAGGCTTAGGGAGACCCAGGCCTGGGAATCTCCAGCCCTTAGGCTTAGGGAGCCCCAGGCCTGGGGCGCCACAGCCCTTAGGTTTTGGGAGCTCCAGTCCTGGGGCGCCCCTTCCCTTAGGCTTAGAGAACCCCAGGCCTGGGGCGCCCCAGCTCTTAGGCTTAGGGAGTCCCAGATCTGTGGCGCCCCAGCCTTAGACTTTGGGAACTCCAGGCCTGGGGCGCCTCAGCCCTTAGGCTTTGGGAGCCCCAGGCCTGGGGCGCACCAGCCCTTAGGTTTAGGGATCCCTGGCCTGGGGCGCCCCGGCCCTTAGGCTTAGGTAGTCCCAGGCCTGGGGCGCCCCAGCCCTTAGGCTTTGGGAGCCCCAGACCTGGGGCGCCCCAGCCCTTAGGCTTTGGGAGACCAAGGCCTAGGGTGCCCCAGCCCTTAGGCTTTGGGAGCTCCAGTCCTGTGGCGCCCCAGCCCTTAGGCTTTGGGAGCCCTAGGCCTAGGGCGCCCCAGCCCTTAGGCTTTGGGAGCTCCAGTCCTGTGGCGCCCCATCCCTTAGGCTTTGGGAATCCCAGGCCTGGGGCGCGAATGCCCTTAGGCTTTGGGAGCTCCAGGCCTGTGGCGCACCAGTCCTTAGCATTTGGAGGCCCCGGACTGGGGGGCCCCATCCCTTATGCTTTGGGAGCCCCAGGCCTGGGGCGCCCCCGCCCTTAGGCTTTGGGAGCCACAGGCCTGGGGGTACCCAGCCCTTCGGTTTAGTGAGCCCCAGTCCTGGGGCGTCCGAGCCCTTAGGGTTAGGGAGTCCCAGGCCTGGGATGCCCCAGCCCTTATGCTTAGGGAGCCCATGGCCTGGGCTGCCCCATCCCTTCGGCATTGGGAGTCCCAGGCCTGGGGCGCCACAGCCCTTAGGCTTTGGTAGCCCCAGGCTTGGTGCACCCCACCTCTTAGGCTTTGGTAGCCCCAGACCTGGGGCTCCCCAGCCCTTAGACTTAGGGAGCCCCAGGCCTGGGGGGACGCAGCCCGTAGGTTTAGGGAGCCCATGGCCTGGGACGCCCCAGCATTTCGTCTTAGGGCGCGCCAGGACTAGGGCGCCCCAGCCCTTAGGCTTTGGGAGCCCCAGGCCTGGGGGGCTCCAGCCATTAGGCTTAGGGAGCCCAAGGGCTGCGACGCCCCAGCCCCTAGGATTTGGGAGCCCAAGGATTTGGGCGCCAGAGCCCTTAGGCTTAGGGAGCCCAAGGGCTGCGACACCCCAGCCCTTAGCCTTTGGGAGAACCAAGCCAGATGCACCCCAGCCCTTAGGCTTAGGGAGCCCCATGCCTTGGGCGCACCAGCCCTAAGGCTTATGGAGCCCCAGGCCTGAGACGCCCCCGCCCTTCGGCTTAGGGCGCGCCAGGCCTAGGGCGCCCCAGCCCTTAGGCTTTGGGAGCCCCAGGCCTGGGGCGCTCCAGCCCTTTGGCTTAGGGAACCCCAGCCTGGGGCGCACCAGCCCTTAGGCTTAGGGAGCCCATGGCCTGGGACGCCCCAGCCATTTGGCTTAGGGCGCGCCAGCCCTAGGGCGCCCCAGCACTTAGGTTTTTTAGCCCTAGACCTGGGGCGCCCCTGCCCTTAGGCTTAGGGTGCCCCAGGCCTGGGGCGCCCCAGCCCTTAGGCTTAGGGAGCCCCAGGCCTCGGACACCCCAGCCTTTAGGCTTTGGGAGGCTCAGACCTGGGGCGCCCCAGCCCTTAGGCTTAGGGAGGCCAACGGCTGCGACGCCCCTGCCCTTAGGCTTAGGGAGCCCCAAGCCTGGGGCCCCACAGCCCTTAGGCTGAGGGAGCCCATGGCCTGGGACGCTCCAGCCCTTAGGCTTAGGGAGCCCCAGGCCTGGGACGCCCCCGCCCTTCGGCTTAGGGCGCGCCAGGCCTAGGGCACCCCAGCCCTTAGGCTTTGGGAGCCCTAGACCTGGGGTGCCCCAGCCCTTAGGATTTGGGAGCCCCAGGCATGGAGCGCTCCAGCCATTAGGCTTAGTTAGCCCCAGGCCGGGGGCGACCCAACCCTTAGGCTTTCGGAGCCCCTGGCCTGGGGCGCCCCAGCCCTTAGGCTTATGGAGCCCCAGGCCAGATGCGCCCCAGCCCTTAGGCTTAGGGAGACCCAGGCCTGGTGCGCCACAGCCCTTAGGCTTAGGGAGCCCCAGGCCTGGGACGCCCCCGCCCTTCGGCTTAGGGCGCGCCAGGCCTAGGGCGCCCCAGCCCTTAGGCTTTGGGAGCCCTAGACCTGGGGTGCCCCAGCCCTTGGGCTTAGGGTGTCCCAGGACTGGGGCGCCCCAGCCCTTAGGCTTAGGGAGCCCAAGGGCTGCGACGCCCCTGCCCTTAGGCTTTGGGAGCCCCAGGCCTGATGCGCCCCAGCCCTTAGGCTTAGGGAGCACAGGCCTAGGGCGCCACAGTACTTAGCCTTAGGGAGCTCATGGCCTGGGACGCCCCAGCCCTTCGGCTTAGGGTGTCCCAGTTCTGGGGCGTCCCAACCCTTATTCTTAGGAAGCACCAGGCCTGGGGCGCCCCAGCCCTTTGGCTTAGGGAGCTCCAGTTCTGGGGCTTCCCAACCCTTAGGCTTAGGGAGCACCAGGCCAGGGGCGCCCCAGCCCTTAGGCTGAGGGAGCCAATGGCCTGGGACACCCCAGCCCTTCGGCTTAGGGAGCCCAGGCCTGTGGCGCCCAAGCCCTTAGGCTTAGGGAGACCCAGGCCTGGGAATCTCCAGCCCTTAGGCTTAGGGAGCCCCAGGCCTGGGGCGCCACAGCCCTTAGGTTTTGGGAGCTCCAGTCCTGGGGCGCCCCTTCCCTTAGGCTTAGAGAACCCCAGGCCTGGGGCGCCCCAGCTCTTAGGCTTAGGGAGTCCCAGATCTGTGGCGCCCCAGCCTTAGACTTTGGGAACTCCAGGCCTGGGGCGCCTCAGCCCTTAGGCTTTGGGAGCCCCAGGCCTGGGGCGCACCAGCCCTTAGGTTTAGGGATCCCTGGCCTGGGGCGCCCCAGCCCTTCGGCTTAGGTAGTCCCAGGCCTGGGGCGCCCCAGCCCTTAGGCTTTGGGAGCCCCAGACCTGGGGCGCCCCAGCCCTTAGGCTTTGGGAGATCAAGGCCTAGGGTGCCCCAGCCCTTAGGCTTTGGGAGCTCCAGTCCTGTGGCGCCCCAGCCCTTAGGCTTTGGGAGCCCTAGGCCTAGGGCGCCCCAGCCCTTAGGCTTTGGGAGCTCCAGTCCTGTGGCGCCCCATCCCTTAGGCTTTGGGAATCCCAGGCCTGGGGCGCGAATGCCCTTAGGCTTTGGGAGCTCCAGGCCTGTGGCGCACCAGTCCTTAGCATTTGGAGGCCCCGTACTGGGGGGCCGCATCCCTTATGCTTTGGGAGCCCCAGGCCTGGGGCGCCCCCGCCCTTAGGCTTTGGGAGCCACAGGCCTGGGGGGACCCAGCCCTTCGGTTTAGTGAGCCCCAGTCCTGGGGCGTCCGAGCCCTTAGGGTTAGGGAGTCCCAGGCCTGGGATGCCCCAGCCCTTATGCTTAGGGAGCCCATGGCCTGGGGTGCCCCATCCCTTCGGCATTGGGAGTCCCAGGCCTGGGGCGCCACAGCCCTTAGGCTTTGGTAGCCCCAGGCTTGGTGCACCCCAGCTCTTAGGCTTTGGTAGCCCCAGACCTGGGGCTCCCCAGCCCTTAGACTTAGGGAGCCACAGGCCTGGGGGGACCCAGCCCGTAGGCTTAGGGAGCCCATGGCCTGGGACGCCCCAGCATTTCGGCTTAGGGCGCGCCAGGACTAGGGCGCCCCAGTCCTTAGGCTTTGGGAGCCCCAGGCCTGGGGGGCTCCAGCCATTAGGCTTAGGGAGCCCAAGGGCTGCGACGCCCCAGCCCCTAGGATTTGGGAGCCCAAGGATTTGGGCGCCAGAGCCCTTAGGCTTAGGGAGCCCAAGGGCTGCGACACCCCAGCCCTTAGCCTTTGGGAGAACCAAGCCAGATGCACCCCAGCCCTTAGGCTTAGGGAGCCCCATGCCTTGGGCGCACCAGCCCTAAGGCTTATGGAGCCCCAGGCCTGAGACGCCCCCGCCCTTCGGCTTAGGGCGCGCCAGGCCTAGGGCGCCCCAGCCCTTAGGCTTTGGGAGCCCCAGGCCTGGGGCGCTCCAGCCCTTCGGCTTAGGGAACCCCAGCCTGGGGCGCACCAGCCCTTAGGCTTAGGGAGCCCATGGCCTGGGACGCCCCAGCCATTTGGCTTAGGGCGCGCCAGCCCTAGGGCGCCCCAGCACTTAGGTTTTTTTGCCCTAGACCTGGGGCGCCCCTGCCCTTAGGCTTAGGGTGCCCCAGGCCTGGGGCGCCCCAGCCCTTAGGCTTAGGGAGCCCCAGGCCTCGGACACCCCAGCCTTTAGGCTTTGGGAGGCTCAGACCTGGGGCGCCCCAGCCCTTAGGCTTAGGGAGGCCAACGGCTGCGACGCCCCTGCCCTTAGGCTTAGGGAGCCCCAAGCCTGGGGCCCCACAGCCCTTAGGCTGAGGGAGCCCATGGCCTGGGACGCTCCAGCCCTTAGGCTTAGGGAGCCCCAGGCCTGGGACGCCCCCGCCCTTCGGCTTAGGGCGCGCCAGGCCTAGGGCACCCCAGCCCTTAGGCTTTGGGAGCCCTAGACCTGGGGTGCCCCAGCCCTTAGGTTTTGGGAGCCCCAGGCATGGAGCGCTCCAGCCATTAGGCTTAGGGTGTCCCAGGCCTGGGGCGCCCCAGCCCTTAGGCTTAGGGAGCCCAAGTGCTACGACGCCCCAGCCCTTAGGCTTTGGGAGCCACAGGCCAGATGCGCCCCAACCCTTTGGCTTAGGGAGACCCAGGCCTGGGGCGCCACAGCCCTTAGCCTTAGGGAGCCCCAGGCCTGGGACGCCCCCGCCCTTCGGCTTCGGGCGCGCCAGGCCTAGGTCGCCCCAGCCCTTAGGCTTTGGGAGCCTTAGACCTGGGGTGCCCCAGCTCTTGGGCTTAGGGTGCCACAGGCCTGGGGCGCCCCAGCCCTTAGGCTTAGGGAGCCCAATTGCTGCTACGCCTCTGCACTTAGGCTTTGGGAGCCCCAGGCCTGATGCGCCCCAACCCTTAGGCTTAGGGAGCCCCAGGCCTAGGGCGCCACAGTTCTTAGCCATAGGGAGCTATGGCCTGGGATGCCCCAGCCCTTCGGCTTAGGGTGTCCCAGTTCTGGGGCGTCCCAAGCCTTATTCTTAGGAAGCACCAGGCCTGGGGCGCCCAGCCCTTCGGCTTTGGGAGTCCCAGGCCTCGGGTGCCCCAGCCCTTAGGCTTTGGTAGCCCCAGGCCTGGGGCTCCCCAGCCCTTAGGCTTAGGGAGCCCCACGCCAGGGGGGACCCAGCCCTTCGGCTTAGGGAGCCCCAAGGCTGGGGCGTCCCAGCCCTTAGGCTTTTGGATCCCCAGGCCTATGGCGCCCAACCCTTCGGCTTAGGGCGACCCAGGCCTGGGTCGCCCCAGCCCTTAGGCTTAGGGATCCCTGGCCTGGGGCGCCCCTACCTTTAGGCTTTCGGAGCCCCAGGCCTAGGGCGCCACAGTCCTTAGCCATAGGGAGCCCATGGCCTGGGATGCCCCAGCCCTTCCGCTTAGGGTGTCCCAGTTCTGGGGCGTCCCAAGCCTTATTCTTAGGAAGCACCAGGCCTGGGGCGCCCCAGCCCTTCGGCTTAGGGAGTCCCAGGCCTGCGGTGACCCAGCCCTTAGGCTTTGGTAGCCCCAGGCCTGGGGCTCCCCAGCCCTTAGGCTTAGGGAGCCCCACGCCAGGGGGGACCCAGCCCTTCGGCTTAGGGATCCCCAAGGCTGGGGCGTCCCAGCCCTTAGGCTTTTGGAGCCCCAGGCCTATGGCACCCAACCCTTCGGCTTAGGGCGACCCAGGCCTGGGTCGCCCCAGCCCTTAGGCTTAGGGACCCCTGGCCTGGGGCGCCCCTACCTTTAGGCTTTCCCAGCCCCAGGCCTATGGCGCCCAAGCCCTTAGGCTTAGGGAGACCCAGGCCTGGGAAGCTCCAGCCCTTAGGCTTAGGGAGCCCCAGGCCTGGGGAACCCCTTCCCTTAGACTTAGAGAACCCCAGGCCTGGGTCGCCCCAGCTCTTAGGCTTAGGGAGCCCCAGGCCTGGGGCGCCCCAGCCTTAGACTTTGGGAACTCCAGGCCTGGGGCGCCCCAGCCCTCAGTCTTTGGGAGCCCCAGGCCTGGGGCGCCCCAGCCCTTTTGCCTAGGTAGCCCTAGCCCTGGGGCACCCAGCACTTAGGCTTTGGGAGCCCCATTCTTGGGGTGCCCCAGCCCTTAGGCTTTGGGAGGCCTAGGTCTACGGCGCCCCAGCCCTTAGGCGTTGGGAACCCCAGGCCTGGGGCGCCCCCGCCCTTCGGATTATGGAGCCCCAGACCTGTGGCGCCCCGCCCTTCGGCTTAGTGCGCACCAGTCCTAGGGCGCCCCAGCCATTAGGCTTTGGTAGCTCCAGTCCTGGGGCTCCCCATCCCTTTGGCTTTAGAAGCCACTGGCCTGGGGCGCGAATGCCCTTAGGCTTTGAGAGATCCAGGCCTGTGGCACACTTGTCTTTAGCATTTGGAGGCCCAGGCCTGGGGCGCCCCAGCCCATAGGCTTTGGGAGCCCCAGCCGTGGGTCGCACCAGCCCTAAGCATTGGGAGCCCCAGGCCTGGGGCGCCCCAGCCCTTAGGCTTACGGAGCCCCAGGCCGGGGACGCCCCCGCCCTTCGGCTTAGGGCGCGCCAGGCCTAGGGTGCCCTAGGCCTTAGGTTTTGGGAGCCCCAGGCCTGGGGCGCTCTAGTCCTTTCTCTTAGGGAACCCCAGGCCTGGGGCGCACCAGCTCTTAGGCTTAGGGAGCCCATGGCCTGGGACGCCCCAGCCCTTTGGCTTAGGGCGCGCCAGGCCTAGGGCGCCCCAGCCCTTAGGTTTGGGAGCCCTAGACCCGGGGCTCCCCTGCCCTTAGGCTTAGGGTGCCTCAGGCCTGGGGCGCCCCAGACATTAGGCTTTGGGAGCCCCAGACCTGGGGAGTCCCAGCCCTTAGGCTTAGGAAGCCCAAGGCCTGGGACGCCTCCGACCTTCGGCTTAGGGCGCCCCAGGACTAGGGCGCCTCAGCCCTTAGGCTTAGGGAGCCCAAGCGCTGCGACGCCCCTGCCCTTAGGCTTAGGGAGCCCCAGATATGGGGCGCTCCAGCCCTTAGGCTTAGGGAGCCCCAGGCCTCGGGCGCCCCAGCCTTTAGACTTTGGGAGGCCCAGACCTGGGGCGCCCAACCCTTAGGCTTAGGGAGTCCAAGGGTTGTGACGCCCCTGCCCTTAGGCTTAGGGAGCCCCAAGCCTGGGGCCCCACAGCCCTTAGGCTTAGGGAGCCCATGGCCTGGGCCGCCCCAGCCTTTCGGCTTAGGGAGCCCCAAGCCTGGGGCGTCCCAGCCCTTAGGCTTAGGGAGCCCCAGGCCTCGGGCGCTCCAGCCCTTAGACTGAGGGAGCTCATTGCCTGGGATGCCCCAGTCCTTAGGTTAGGGAGCCCCAGGCCTGGGACGCCCCCGCCCTTCGGCTTAGGGTGCGCCAGGCCTAGGGCGCCCCATACCTTTGGCTTTGGGAGCCCTAGACTTGGGGTGCCCCAGCCCTTGGGCTTAGGGTGTCCGAGGACTGGGGCACCCCAGCCCTTAGGCTTAGGGAGCCCAAGGGCTTCGACGCCCCTGCCCTTAGGTTTGGGAGCCCCAGGCCTGATGCGCCCCAGCCCTTAGGCTTAGGGAGCACAGGCCTAGGGCGCCACAGTCCTTAGCCTTAGGGAGCCCATGGCCTGGGACGCCCCAGCCCTTCGGCTTAGGGTGTCCCAGTTCTGGGGCGTCCCAACCCTTATTCTTAGGGAACACCAGGCCTGGGGTGCCCCAGCCCTTTGGCTTAGGGAGCTCCAGTTCTGGGGCTTCCCAACCCTTAGGCTTAGGGAGCACCAGGCCTGGGGCGCCCCAGCCCTTAGGCTGAGGGAGCCCATGGCCTGGGACACCCCAGCCCTTTGGCTTAGGGAGCCCAGGCCTGTGGCACCCAAGCCCTTAGGCTTAGGGAGACCCAGGCCTGGGAATCTCCAGCCCTTAGGCTTAGGGAGCCCCAGGCCTGGGGTGCCACAGCCCTTAGGTTTTGGGAGCTCCAGTCCTGGGGCGCCCCTTCCCTTAGGCTTAGAGAACCCCAGGCCTGGGCCGCCCCAGCTCTTAGGCTTAGGGAGTCCCAGACCTGTGGCGCCCCAGCCTTAGACTTTGGGAACTCCAGGCCTGGGGCCTCAGCCCTTAGGCTTTGGGAGCCCCAGGCCTGAGCGCCCCAGCCCCTTGGCTTAGGTAGCCCTAGCCCTGGGGCACCTAGCACTTAGGCTTTGGGATCTCCAGTCTTGGGGTGCCCCAGCCCTTAGGCTTTGGGAGGCCTAGGTCTACGGCGCCCCAGCCCTTAGGCATTGGGAGCCCGAGGCCTGAGGCGCCCCCGCGCTTAGGCTTTGGTAGCCCCAGGCTGGGGGCACGCCAGCCCTTAGGCTTTGGGAGCCCCAGTACTTAGGCGGCCCAGCCCTTAGGCTTTGGGAGCCCCAGGCCTCGGGCGCCCCAGCCTTTAGACTTTGGGAGGCCCAGACCTGGGGCGCCCAACCCTTAGGCTTAGGGAGGCCAAGGGTTGCGACGCCCCTGCCCTTAGGCTTAGGGAGCCCCAAGCCTGGGGCCCCACAGCCCTTAGGCTTAGGGAGCCCATGGCCTGGGACGCCCCAGCCCTTCGGCTTAGGGAGCCCCAGTCCTGGGGCGTCCCAGCCCTTAGGCTTAGGGAGCCCCAGGCCTCGGGCGCCCCAGCCTTAGACTTTGGGAACTCCAGGCCTGGGGCCTCAGCCCTTAGGCTTTGGGAGCCCCAGGCCTGGGGCGCCCCAGCCCCTTGGCTTAGGTAGCCCTAGCCCTGGGGCACCTAGCACTTAGGCTTTGGGATCTCTAGTCTTGGGGTGCCCCAGCCCTTAGGCGTTGGGAGCCCCAGGCCTGGGGCGCCCCCACCCTTCGGATTAGGGAGCCCCAGACCTGTGGCGCCCCAGCCCTTCGGCTTAGTGCGCGCCAGGCCTAAGGCGCCCCAGCCCTTAGGCTTTGGGAGCTCCAGTCCAGGGACGCCCCATCCCTTAGGCTTTGGGAGCCCCTGGCCTGGGTCGCGAAGGCCCTTAGGCTTTGGGAGCTCCAGGGTTGTGGCGCACCAGTCCTTAGCATTTGGAGGCCCAGGCCTGTGCGACCCAGCCCATAGGCTTTGGGAGCCCCAGGCCTGGGGCGCACCAGCCCTTAGGCATTGGGAGCCCCAGGCATGAGGCGCCCCCGCGCTTAGGCTTTGGGAGCCCCAGGCTGGGGGCACACCAGCCCTTAGGCTTTGGGAGCCCCAGGACTTAGGCGGCCCAGCCCTTAGGCTTTGGGAGCCCCAGGCCTGGGGCGCCGCAGCCCTTACGTTTTGGGAGCCACAGGGCTGGGGCGCCGCAGCCCTTAGGCTTTGGGGGCCCCAGGCCTGGAGCGCCCCAGCCCTCAGGCTTTGGGAGCCGAAGGCCTGGGGCGCCCAAGCACTTAGGCTTAGGGAGGCCAAGAGCTGCGATGCCCCTGCCCTTAGGCTTAGGGAGCCCAAAGCCTGGGGCCCCACAGCCCTTAGGCTTAGGGAGCCCATGGCCTGGGGCGTCCCAGCCCTTAGGCTTAGGGAGCCCCAGGCCTCGGGCGCCCCAGCCCTTAGGCTTAGGGAGCCCATGGCTTGGGACGCCCCAGCCCTTAGGCTTAGGGAGCCCCAGGCCTGGGGCGCCACAGCCCTTAGGCTTTGGGAGCTCCAGTCCTGTGACGCCCCTTCCCTTAGGCTTTGTGAGCCCTAGACCTGGGGCGCCCCAGCCCTTAGGCTTTGGGAGCCCCAGGCATGGAGCGCTCCAGCCATTAGGCTTAGAGAGCCCCAGGCCTGGGGCGAACCAGCCCTTAGGCTTAAGGAGCCCATGGCCTGGGACGCCCCAGCCATTTGGCTTAGGGCGCGCCAGGCCTCGGGCGCCCCAGCACTTAGGTTTTGGGAGCCCTAGACTTGGGGCGCCCCTGCCCTTAGGCTTAGGGTGCCCGAAGCCTGGGGCGCCCCAGCCCTTAGGCTTAGGGAGCCCCAGGCCTCGGACGCCCCAACCTTTAGTCTTTGGGAGGCCCAGACCTGTGGCGCTCCAGCCCTTAGGCTTAGGGAGGCCAAGGGCTGCGACGCCCCAGCCCTTAGACTTAGGGATCCCTGGCCTGGGACGCCCCCGCCCTTCGGCTTAGGGCGCGCCAGGCCTAGGGCGCCCCAGCCCTTAGTCTTTGGGAGCCCTAGACCTGGGGTGCCCAAGCCCTTAGTCTTTGGGAGCCCCAAGCATGGAGCGCTCCAGCCCTTAGGCTTAGGGAGTCCCAGGCCTGGGGCGACCAGGCCTTAGGCTTTGGGAGCCCCAGGCCTGGGGCGCCCCGGCCCTTAGGCTTAGGGAGCCCAAGGGCTGCGACGCCCCTGCCCTTAGGCTTTGGGAGCCCCAGGCCTGATGCGCCCCAGCCCTTAGGCTTAGGGAGCCCCAGGCCTAGGGCGCCACAGTCCATAGCCATAGGGAGCCCATGGCCTGGGACGCCCCAGCCCTTCGACTTAGGGTGTCCCAGTTCTGGGGCGTCCCAACCCTTATTCTTAGGAAGTACCAGGCCTGGGGCGCCCCAGCCCTTCGGCTTAGGGAGCTCCAGTTCTGGGGTTTCCCAACCCTTAGGCTTAGGGAGCACCAGGCCTGGGGCGCCCCAGCCCATAGGCTGAGGGAGCCATGGCCTGGGACGCCCCAGCCCTTCGGCTTAGGGAGCCCCAGGCCTGGGGCGCCACAGCCCTTAGACTTTTGGGGCCCCAGGGCTGGGGCGCCTCAGCCCTTCGGCTTTTGGATTACCAGGCCTGGGGTGCCCCAGCCCATAGGCTTTGGTAGCCCCAGGCCTGGGGCTCCCCAGCCCTTCGGCTTAGGGAGCCCCAAAGCTGGGGCATCCCAGCCCTTAGGCTTTTGGAGCCCCAGGCCTATGGCGCCCAACCCTTTCGGCTTAGGGAACCCCAGGCCTGGGTCGCCCCAGCCCTTAGGCTTAGGAATCCCTGGCCTGAGGCGCCCCTACCTTTAGGCTTTGGGAGCCCCAGGCCTGGGGCCCCCCAGCCCTTAGGCTTTTGGAGCCCCAGGCCTATGGCGCCCAAGCCCTTAGGCTTAGGGAGACCCAGGCCTGGGAAGCTCCAGCCCTTAGGCTTAGGGTGCCCCAGGCCTGGGGCGCCTCTTCCCTTAGGCTTAGAGAACCCCAGGCCTGGGTCGCCCCAGCTCTTAGGCTTTGTGAGCCCCAGGCCTGGGGCGCCCCAGCCTTAGATTTTGGGAACTCCAGGCCTGGGGCGCCCCAGACCTTAGTCTTTGGGAGCCCCAGGCCTGGGGCGCCCCAGCCCTTTGGCTTAGGTAGCCCTAGCCCTGGGGCACCCAGCACTTAGTCTTTGGGAGCCCCATTCTTGGGGTGCCCCAGCCCTTAGGCTTTAGGAGGACTAGGTCTACGGCGCCCCAGCCCTTAGGCGTTGGGAACCCCAGGCCTGGGGCGCCCCCTCCCTTCGGATTAGGGAGCCCCAGACCTGTGGCGCCCCACCATTCGGCTTAGTGCGCGCCAGGCCTAGGGTTCCCCAGCCCTTAGGCTTTGGGAGCTCCAGTCCTGGGGCGCCCCATCCCTTAGGCTTTAGAAGCCCCTGGCCTGGGGCGCGAATGCCCTGAGGCTTTGGGAGATCCAGGCCTGTGGCGCACTTGTCCTTAGCATTTGGAGGCCCAGGCCTGGGGTGCCCCAGCCCTTAGGCTTATGGAGCCCCAGGCCAGATGCGCCCCAGCCCTTAGGCATTGGGAGCCCCAGGCCTGAGGCGCCCCAGCAATTAGGCTTTGGGAGCCCCAGGCCTGGGGTACGCCAGCCCTTAGGCTTTGGGAGCCCCAGGACTTAGGCGGCCCAGCACTTAGGCTGTTGGAGCCCCAGGCCTGGGGCGCCACAGCCCTTACGTTTTGGGAGCCACAGGGCTGGGGCGCCGCAGCCCTTAGGCTTTAAGAGCCACAGGCCTGGAGCGCCCCAGCCCTTAGGCTTTGGGAGCCCCAGGCCTGGGGAGCCCCAGCCCTTAGGCTTTGGGAGCCCCAGGTCTGGGGCACCCCAGCCGTTAGGCTTACGGAGCCACAGGCCTGGGACGCCCCCGCCCTTCGGCTTAGGGCGCGCCAGGACTAGGGCGCCCCAGCCCTTAGGCTTAGGGAGCCCAAGCGCTGCGGCGCCCCTGCCCTTAGGCTTAGGGAGCCCCAGACCTGGGGCGCTCCAGCCCTTAGGCTTAGGGAGCCCCAGGCCTCGGGCGCCCCAGCCGTTAGGCTTTGGGAGGCCCAGACCTGGGGCGCCCCAGTCCTTAGGCTTAGGGAGGCCAAGGGCTGCGACGCCCCTGCCCTTAGGCTTAGTGAGCCCCAAGCCTGCGGGCCCACAGCCCTTAGGCTTAGGGAGCCCATGGCCTGGGACGCCCCAGCCCTTCCGCTTAGGGAGCCCCAGGCCTGGGGCGCCCCAGCCCTTAGGCATATGGAGCCCCAGGCCAGATGCTCCCCAGCCCTTAGGCTTAGGGAGACCCAGGCCTGGGGCGCCACAGCCCTTAGGCTTAGGGAGCCCCAGGCCTGGGACGCCCCCGCCCTTCGGCTTTGGGAGCCCTAGACCTGGAGTGCCCCAGCCCTTGGGCTTAGGGTGTCCCAGGACTGGGGCGCCGCAGCCCTTAGGCTTAGGGAGCCCAAGGGCTGCGACGCCCCTGCCCTTAGGATTTGGGAGCCCCAGTCCTGATGCGCCCCAGCCCTTAGGCTTAGGGAGCCCCAGGCCTAGGGCGCCACAGTCCTTAGCCTTAGGGAGCCCATGGCCTGGGACGCCCCAGCCCTTCGGCTTAGGGTGTCCCAGTTCTGGGGCGTCCCAACCCTTATCCTTAGGGAGCTCCATGCCTGGGGCGCCCCAGCCCTTCGGCTTAGGGAGCTCCAGTTCTGGGGCTTCTCAACCCTTAGGCTTACGGAGCACCAGCCTGGGGCGCCCCAGCCCTTAGGCTGAGGGACCCCATGGCCTGGGACGCCCCTGCCCTTCGGCTTAGGGAGCCCAGGCCTGTGGCGCCACAGCCCTTAGGCTTTGGTGGCCCCAGGCCTGATGCGCCCCACCCCTTAGGCTTAGGGAGCCCCAGGCCTAGGGCGCCACAGTCCTTAGCCTTAGGGAGCCCATGGCCTGGGACGCCCCAGCCCTTCGGCTTATGTTGGCCCAGTTCTGGGGCTTCCCAACCCTTATTCTTAGGGAGCACCAGGCCTGGGGCGCCCCAGCCCTTCGGCTTAGGGAGCTCCAGTTCTGGGGCTTCCCAACATTTAGGCTTAGGGAGCACCAGGCCTGGGGCGCCCCAGCCCTTAGGCTGAGGGAGCCCATGGCCTGGGACGCCCCAGCCCTTCGGCTTAGGGATCCCAGGCCTGTGGCGCCACAGCCCTTCGGCTTTTGGAGTCCCAGGCCTGGGGCGCCCCAGCCCTTAGGCTTAGGGAGCCCCACGCCAGGGGTGACCCAGCCCTTCGGCTTAGGGAGCCCCAGGGCTGGGCCGTCCCAGCCCTTAGGCTTTTGGAGCCCCAGGCCTATGGCGCCCAACCCTTCGGCTTAGGGAGCCCCAGGCCTGGGTCGCCCCTGCCCTTAGGTTTAGGGATCCCTGGCCTGGGGCGCCCCTGCCCTTAGGCTTTGGGAGCCCCAGGCTTGGGGCCCCCCAGCCCTTAGGCTTTTGGAGCCCGAGGCCTATGGCGCCCAAGCCCTTAGACTTAGGGAGACCCAGGCCTGGGAAATTCCAGCCCTTAGGCTTAGGGAGCCCCAGTCCTGGGGCTCCACAGCCCTTAGGCTTTGGGAGCTCCAGTTCTGGGGCGCCCCTTCCCTTAGGCTTAGAGAACCCCAGGCCTGGGTCGCCCCAGCCCTTAGGCTTAGGGGTACCTGGCCTGGGGCGCCCCTGCCTTTAGGCTTTGGGAGCCCCAGGCCTGGGGCCCCCCAGCCCTTAGGCTTTTGAAGCCCCAGGCCTTTGGCGCCCAAGCCCATAGGCTTAGGGAGACCCAGGCCTGGGAAGCTCCAGCCCTTAGGCTTAGGGAGCCCCAGGCCGGGTGCGCCCCTTCCCTTAGGCTTAGAGAACACGAGGCCTGGGTCGCCCGAGGTCTTAGGCTTAGGGAGCCCCAGCCCTGGGGCGCCCCAGCCTTAGACTTTGGGAACTCCAGGCCTGGGGCGCCCCAGCCCTTAGTCTTTGGGAGCCCCAGGCCTGGGGCCCCCCAGCCCTTTGGCTTAGGTAGCCCTAGCCCTGGGGCACCCAGCACTTAGGCTTTGGGAGCCCCATTCTTGGGGTGCCCAGCCCTTACGCTTTGGGAGGCCTAAGTCTACGGCACCCCAGCGCTTAGGCGTTGGGAGCCCCAGGCTTGGGGCGCCCCCACCCTACGGATTAGGGAGCCCCAGACCTGTGGCGTCCCAGCCCTTCGGCTTAGTGCGCGCCAGGCCTAGGGCACCCCAGCACTTAGGCTTTGGGAGCTCCAGTCCTGGGGCGCCCCATCCCTTAGGCTTTAGAAGCCCCTGGCCTGCGGCGCGAATGCCCTGAGGCTTTGGGAGATCCAGGCCTATGGCGCACTTGTCCTTAGCATTTGGAGGCTCAGGCCTGGGGCGCCCCAACCCATAGGCTTTGGGAGCCCCAGCCCTGGGGCGCACCAGCCCTAAGGCATTGGGAGCCCCAGGCCAGAGGCGCCCCAGCACTTAGGCTTTGGGAGCCCCAGGCCTGGGGCACGCCAGCCCTTAGGATTTGGGAGCCCCAGGACTTAGGCGGCCTAGCCCTTAGGCTTTGGGAGCCCCAGGCCTGGGGCGCCGCAGCCCTTACGTTTTGGGAGCCACAGGGCTGGGGCGCCGCAGCCCTTAGGCTTTGGGAGCCCCAGGCTTGGAGCGCCCCAGCCCTTAGGCTTTGGGAGCCGAAGGCCAGGGGCACCCCAGCCCTTAGGCTTTGGGAGCCCCAGGCCTGGGGAGCCCCAGCCCTTAGGCTTTGGGAGCCCAAGGCCTGGGGCGCCCCAGCCCTTAGGCTTACGGAGCCCCAGGCCGTGGACGCCCCCGCCCATCGGCTTAGGGCGCGCCAGGCCTAGAGCACCCTAGGCCTTAGGCTTTGGGAGCCCCAGGCCTGGGGCGCTCCAGCCCTTAGGTTTTGGGAGCCCCAGGACTTAGGCGGCCCAGCCCTTAGGCTTTTGGAGCCCCAGGCCTATGGCGCCAAGCCCTTAGGCTTAGGGAGACCCAGGTTTGGGAAGCTCCAGCCCTTAGGCTTAGGGAGCACCAGGCCTGGAGCGCCCCAGCCCTTAGGCTGAGGGAGCCCATGGCCTGGGACGCCCCAGCCCTTCGGCTTTGGAAGCCCATACCTGTGGCGCCACAGCCCTTAGGCTTTGGGGGCCCCAGGCCTGATGCGCCCAAGCCCTTAGGCTTAGGGAGCCCCAGGCCTAGGGCGCCACAGTCCTTAGCCTTAGGGAGCCCATGGCCTGGGACGCCCCAGCCCTTCGGTTTATGGTGTCCCAGTTCTGGGGCGTCCCAACCCTTATTCTTAGGGAGCACCAGGCCTGGGGCGCCCCAGCCCTTCGGCTAAGGAGCTCCAGTTCTGGGGCTTCCCAACCCTTAGGCTTAGGGAGCACCAGGCCTGGGGCACCCCAGCCCTTCGGCTTAGGGAGCCCAGGCCTGTGGCGCCACAGCCCTTCTGCTTTGGGAGTCCCAGGCCTGGGGCGCCCCAGCCCTTAGGCTTAGGGAGCCCCACGACAGGGGGGACCCAGCCCTTCGGCTTAGGGAGCCCCAGGGCTGGGGCGTCCCAGCCTTTAGGCTTTTGGACCCCAGGTCTATGGCGCCCAACCCTTCGGCTTAGGGAGCCCCATGCCTGGGTCGCCCCAGCCCTTAGGCTTAGGGAGCCCCAGGACTGGGGCGCCACAGCCCTTAGGCTTTGGGAGCTCCAGTCATGGGGCGCCCCTTCCCTTAAGCTTAGAGAACCCCAGGCCTGGGGCGCCCCAGCTCTTAGGCTTAGGGAGTCCCAGACCGGTGGCGCCCCAGCCATAGACTTTGGGAACTCCAGGCTTGGGGCGCCCCAGCCCTTAGGCTTTGGGAGCCCCAGGCCTGGGGCGCCCCAGCCCCTTGGCTTAGGTAGCCCTAGCGCTGGGGCACCCAGCACTTAGGCTTTGGGAGCCCCAGTCTTGGGGTGCCCCAGCCCTCAGGCTTTGGGAGGCCTAGGTCAACGGCGCCCCAGTCCTTAGGCGTTGGGAGCCCCAGGCCTGGGGCGACCCCGCCCTTCGGATTAGGGAGCCCCAGTCCTGTGGCGCCCCAGCCCTTCGGATTAGTGCGCGCCAGGCCTAGGGCGCCCCAGCACTTAGGATTTGGGAGCTCCAGTCCTGGAACGCCCCATTCCTTAGGCTTTGGGAACTCCTGGCCTGGGGCGCGAATGCCCTTAGGCTTTGGGAGCTCCAGGCCTGTGGCGCACCAGTCCTTAGCATTTGGAGGCCCAGGCCTGTGGCGCCCCAGCCCATAGGCTTTGGGAGCCCCAGGCCTGGGGCGCACCAGCCCTTAGGCATTGAGTGCCCCAGGCCTGAGGCCCCCCAGCGCTTAGGCTTTGGGAGCCCCAGACCTGGGGAGCCCCAGCCCTTAGGCTTAGGGAGCCCTAGGCCTGGGACGCCCCCGCCCTTCGACTTAGGGCGCGCCAGGCCTAGGGCGCCCCAGCCCTTAGGCTTAGGGAGCCCAAGCGCTGCGACGCCCCTGCCCTTGGGCTTAGGGAGCCCCAGGCCTAGGGCGCCACAGTCCTTAGGTTTAGGGAGCCCATGGCCTGGGACTCCCCAGCCCTTCGGCTTAGGGAGCGTCAGTTCTGGGGCGTCCCGGCCCTTAGGCGTAGGGAGCTACAGGCCTGGGGTGCCCCAGCCCTTAGGTTTAGGGAGCGCATGGCCTGGGACGCCCCAGCCCTTCGGCTTAGGGAGCCCCAGGCCTGGGGCGCCACAGCCCTTAGGCTTTGGGCGCCCCAGGGCTGGGGTGCCCCAGCCCTTAGGCTTAGTGAGCCCCAGGCCAGGGGGGACCCAACCCTTCGGTTTAGGGAGCCACAGGCTTGGGGCGTCCCAGCCCTTATGCTTTTGGAGCCCCAGGCCTATGGCGCCCAAGCCGTTGGGCTTAGGGCGCCCCAGGGCTGGGGCGCCTCAGCCCTTAGTCTTAGGGAGCCCATGGCCTGGGGCACCCCAGCCCTTAGGCTTAGGGAGCCCATGGCCTGGGGCGCCCCAGCCCTTAGGCTTTGGGAGCCCCAGGCTTGGTGCACACCAGCTATTAGGCTTTAGTAGCTCCAGGCCTGGGGCGCCCCAGCCCTTAGGCTTAGGGAGCCCCAGGCCTGGGAGGACCCAGCCCTTAGGCTTAGGGAGTCCCAGGCCTGGGGCGCCCCAGCCCTTAGGCTTTGGGAGCCCCAGGCCTGGGTCACTCCAGCCCTTAGGCTTAGGGAGCCCCAGGTCTGGGGCGCCCAAGCACTTAGGCTTTGGGAGGCCCAGGCCTGGGGCACCACAGCCCTTAGGCTTTGGGAGCTCCAGGCCTGTGGTGCACCAGACCTCAGCATTGGGAGGCCCCAGGCCTAGGGCGCCCAAGCCCTTAGGCTTTGGGAGCTCCAGTCCTGGGGCGCCCCATCCCTCAGGCTTTGGGAACCCCAGGCCTGGGGCGCGAATGCCCTTAGGCTTTGGGAGCTCCAGGCCTGTGACGCACCAGACCTTAGAATTTGGAGGCCCCGGCCTGGGGCGCCCCAGCCCTTAGGCTTTGGGAGCCCCAGGCCTGGGCGCCCATGCCTTTAGGCATTGGGAGCCCGAGGCCTGAGGCGCCCCAGCCCTTAGGCTTTGGGTGCCCAAGGCCTGGGGCACGCCAGCCCTTAGGCTTAGGGCGCGCCAGGACTAGGGCGCCACAGCCCTTAGGCTTAGGGAGCACAGCGCTGCGACGCCCCTGCCCTTAGGCTTCGGGAGCCCCAGGCCTAGGGCGCCACAGTCCTTAGGCTTAGGGAGCCCATGGCCTGGGAAGCCCCAGCCCTTCGGCTTAGGGAGCCCCAGTTCTGGGGCGTCCCAGCCCTTAGGCGTAGGGAGCTACAGGCCTGGGGTGCCCCAGCCCTTAGGCTTTGGTCACCCCAGGGCTGGGGCGCCCCAGCCTTTCGGCTTTGGGAGTCCCAGGCCTGGGGCGCCCCAGCCCTTAGGCTTTAGAAGCCCCAGGCCTGGGGCGCCTCAGCCCTTAGGCTTAGTGAGCCCCAGGCCAGGGGGGAACCAGCCCTTCTGTTTAGGGAGCCACAGGCCTGGGGCGTCCCAGCCCTTATGCTTTTGGAGCCCCAGGCCTATGGCGCCCAAGCCCTTAGGCTTTGGGAGGCCCAGGCCTGGGGCACCCCAGCCCTTAGGCTTAGGGAGCCCAAGACTTGCGACGACCCAGCCCTTAGGCTTTGGGAGCTCATGGCCTGGGGCGCCCCAGCCCTTAGGCTTTGGGAGCCCCAGGCTTGGTGCACCCCAGCTATTAGGCTTTAGTAGCCCCAGGCCTGGTGCGCCCCAGTCCTTAGGCTTGGGGAGCCCCAGGCCTGGGAGTACCCAGCCCTTAGGCTTAGGGAGCCCCAGGCCTGGGGCGCCTCAGCCCTTAGGCTTTGGGAGCCCCAGGCCTGGGTCACTCCAGCCCTTAGGCTTAGGGAGCCCCAGGTCTGGGGCGCCCCAGACCTTAGGCTTTGGGAGGCCCAGGCCTGGGGCGCCCCATCCCTTAGGCTTAGGGAGCCCAAGACTTGCGACGCCCCAGCCCTTAGGCTTTGGGAGCCCAGGCCTGAAAAGGCCCAGCCCTAAGGCTTAGGGAGCACAAGGCTTTGGGCGCCACAGCCCTTAGGCTTTGGGCACCCCATGCCTAGGGTGTCACAGCGCGTCAGCTTAGGGAGCCCCAGGCCTGGGGCGCCACATCCCTTAGATTTAGGGATCCCTGGCCTGGGGCGCCCCAGCCCTTAGGCTTAGGTAGTCCCAGGCCTGGGACGCCCCAGCCCTTAGTCTTTGGGAGCCCCAGGCCTGGGGCACCCCAACCCTTAGGCTTTGGGAGACCAAGGCCTGGGGTGCCCCAGCCCTTAGGATTTGGGAGCCCCACGCCTAGGGCGCCCAAGCCCTTAGGCTTTGGGAGCTCCAGTCCTGGGGCGCCCCATCCTTAGGCTTTGGGAACCCCAGGCCTGGGGAGCGAATGCCCTTAGGCTTTGGGAGCTCCAGGCCTGTGGCGCACCAGACCTTAGCATTTGGAGGCCCCGGCCTGGGGCGCCCCTGCCTTTAGGCATTGGGAGCCCCAGTCCTGAGGCGCCCCTGCCCTTAGGCTTTGGGAGCCCCAGGCCTGGGGCACGCCAGCCCTTAGACTTTGGGAGCCCCAGGACTTAGGCGGCCCAGCACTTAGGCTTTGGGAGCCCCAGACCTGGGGAGCCCCAGCCCTTAGGCTTAGGGAGCCCTAGGCCTGGGACGCCCCCGCCTATCGACTTAGGGCGCGCCAGGCCTAGGGCGCCCCAGCCCTTAGGCTTAGGGAGCCCAAGCGCTGCGACGCCCCTGCCCTTGGGCTTAGGGAGCCCCAGGCCTAGGGCGCCACAGTCCTTAGGCTTAGGGAGCCCATGGCCTGGGATTCCCCAGCCCTTCGGCTTAGGGAGCGTCAGTTCTGGGGCGTCCCGGCCCTTAGGCGTAGGGAGCTACAGGCCTGGGGTGCCCCAGCCCTTAGGTTTAGGGAGCGCATGGCCTGGGACGCCCCAGCCCTTCGGCTTAGGGAGCCCCAGGCCTGGGGCGCCACAGCCCTTAGGCTTTGGGCGCCCCAGGGCTGGGGTGCCCCAGCCCTTAGGCTTAGTGAGCCCCAGGCCAGGGGGGACCCAACCCTTCGGTTTAGGGAGCCACAGGCTTGGGGCGTCCCAGCCCTTATGCTTTTGGAGCCCCAGGCCTATGGCGCCCAAGCCGTTGGGCTTAGGGCGCCCCAGGGCTGGGGCGCCTCAGCCCTTAGTCTTAGGGAGCCCATGGCCTGGGGCACCCCAGCCCTTAGGCTTAGGGAGCCCATGGCCTGGGGCGCCCCAGCCCTTAGGCTTTGGGAGCCCCAGGCTTGGTGCACACCAGCTATTAGGCTTTAGTAGCTCCAGGCCTGGGGCGCCCCAGCCCTTAGGCTTAGGGAGCCCCAGGCCTGGGAGGACCCAGCCCTTAGGCTTAGGGAGTCCCAGGCCTGGGGCGCCCCAGCCCTTAGGCTTTGGGAGCCCCAGGCCTGGGTCACTCCAGCCCTTAGGCTTAGGGAGCCCCAGGTCTGGGGCGCCCAAGCACTTAGGCTTTGGGAGGCCCAGGCCTGGGGCGCCACAGCCCTTAGGCTTTGGGAGCTCCAGGCCTGTGGTGCACCAGACCTCAGCATTGGGAGGCCCCAGGCCTAGGGCGCCCAAGCCCTTAGGCTTTGGGAGCTCCAGTCCTGGGGCGCCCCATCCCTCAGGCTTTGGGAACCCCAGGCCTGGGGCGCGAATGCCCTTAGGCTTTGGGAGCTCCAGGCCTGTGGCGCACCAGACCTTAGAATTTGGAGGCCCCGGCCTGGGGCGCCCCAGCCCTTAGGCTTTGGGAGCCCCAGGCCTGGGCGCCCATGCCTTTAAGCATTGGGAGCCCGAGGCCTGAGGCGCCCCAGCCCTTAGGCTTTGGGTGCCCAAGGCCTGGGGCACGTAAGCCCTTAGGCTTAGGGCGCGCCAGAACTAGGGCGCCACAGCCCTTAGGCTTAGGGAGCACAGCGCTGCGACGCCCCTGCCCTTAGGCTTCGGGAGCCCCAGGCCTAGGGCGCCACAGTCCTTAGGCTTAGGGAGCCCATGGCCTGGGAAGCCCCAGCCCTTCGGCTTAGGGAGCCCCAGTTCTGGGGCGTCCCAGCCCTTAGGCGTAGGGAGCTACAGGCCTGGGGTGCCCCAGCCCTTAGGCTTTGGTCACCCCAGGGCTGGGGCGCCCCAGCCCTTCGGCTTTGGGAGTCCCAGGCCTGGGGCGCCCCAGCCCTTAGGCTTTAGAAGCCCCAGGCCTGGGGCGCCTCAGCCCTTAGGCTTAGTGAGCCTCAGGCCAGGGGGGAACCAGCCCTTCTGTTTAGGGAGCCACAGGCCTGGGGCGTCCCAGCCCTTATGCTTTTGGAGCCCCAGGCCTATGGCGCCCAAGCCCTTAGGCTTTGGGAGGCCCAGGCCTGGGGCACCCCAGCCCTTAGGCTTAGGGAGCCCAAGACTTGCGACGACCCAGCCCTTAGGCTTTGGGAGCTCATGTCCTGGGGCGCCCCAGCCCTTAGGCTTTGGGAGCCCCAGGCTTGGTGCACCCCAGCTATTAGGCTTTAGTAGCCCCAGGCCTGGTGCGCCCCAGTCCTTAGGCTTGGGGAGCCCCAGGCCTGGGAGTACCCAGCCCTTAGGCTTAGGGAGCCCCAGGCCTGGGGCGCCCCAGCCCTTAGGCTTTGGGAGCCCCAGGCCTGGGTCACTCCAGCCCTTAGGCTTAGGGAGCCCCAGGTCTGGGGCGCCCAAGCCCTTAGGCTTTGGGAGGCCCAGGCCTGGGGCGCCCCAGCCCTTAGGCTTAGGGAGCCCAAGACTTGCGACGCCCCAGCCCTTAGGCTTTGGGAGCCCAGGCCTGAAAAGGCCCAGCCCTAAGGCTTAGGGAGCACCAGGCTTGGGGCGCCACAGCCCTTAGGCTTTGGGCACCCCATGCCTAGGGTGTCACAGCGCGTCAGCTTAGGGAGCCCCAGGCCTGGGGCGCCACATCCCTTAGATTTAGGGATCCCTGGCCTGGGGCGCCCCAGCCCTTAGGCTTAGGTAGTCCCAGGCCTGGGACGCCCCAGCCCTTAGTCTTTGGGAGCCCCAGGCCTGGGGCACCCCAACCCTTAGGCTTTGGGAGACCAAGGCCTGGGGTGCCCCAGCCCTTAGGATTTGGGAGCCACACGCCTAGGGCGCCCAAGCCCTTAGGCTTTGGGAGCTCCAGTCCTGGGGCGCCCCATCCTTAGGCTTTGGGAACCCCAGGCCTGGGGCGCGAATGCCCTTAGGCTTTGGGAGCTCCAGGCCTGTGGCGCACCAGACCTTAGCATTTGGAGGCCCCGGCCTGGGGCGCCCCTGCCTTTAGGCATTGGGAGCCCCAGGCCTGAGGCGCCCCAGCCCTTAGGCTTTGGGAGCCCCAGGCCTGGGGCACGCCAGCCCTTAGGCTTTGGGAGCCCCAGGACTTAGGCGGCCCAGCACTTAGGCTTTGGGAGCCCCAGACCTGGGGAGCCCCAGCCCTTAGGCTTAGGGAGCCCTAGGCCTGGGACGCCCCCGCCTATCGACTTAGGGCGCGCCAGGCCTAGGGCGCCCCAGCCCTTAGGCTTAGGGAGCCCAAGCGCTGCGACGCCCCTGCCCTTGGGCTTAGGGAGCCCCAGGCCTAGGGCGCCACAGTCCTTAGGCTTAGGGAGCCCATGGCCTGGGATTCCCCAGCCCTTCGGCTTAGGGAGCGTCAGTTCTGGGGCGTCCCGGCCCTTAGGCGTAGGGAGCTACAGGCCTGGGGTGCCCCAGCCCTTAGGTTTAGGGAGCGCATGGCCTGGGACGCCCCAGCCCTTCGGCTTAGGGAGCCCCAGGCCTGGGGCGCCACAGCCCTTAGGCTTTGGGCGCCCCAGGGCTGGGGTGCCCCAGCCCTTAGGCTTAGTGAGCCCCAGGCCAGGGGGGACCCAACCCTTCGGTTTAGGGAGCCACAGGCTTGGGGCGTCCCAGCCCTTATGCTTTTGGAGCCCCAGGCCTATGGCGCCCAAGCCGTTGGGCTTAGGGCGCCCCAGGGCTCGGGCGCCTCAGCCCTTAGTCTTAGGGAGCCCATGGCCTGGGGCACCCCAGCCCTTAGGCTTAGGGAGCCCATGGCCTGGGGCGCCCCAGCCCTTAGGCTTTGGGAGCCCCAGGCTTGGTGCACACCAGCTATTAGGCTTTAGTAGCTCCAGGCCTGGGGCGCCCCAGCCCTTAGGCTTAGGGAGCCCCAGGCCTGGGAGGACCCAGCCCTTAGGCTTAGGGAGTCCCAGGCCTGGGGCGCCCCAGCCCTTAGGCTTTGGGAGCCCCAGGCCTGGGTCACTCCAGCCCTTAGGCTTAGGGAGCCCCAGGTCTGGGGCGCCCAAGCACTTAGGCTTTGGGAGGCCCAGGCCTGGGGCGCCACAGCCCTTAGGCTTTGGGAGCTCCAGGCCTGTGGTGCACCAGACCTCAGCATTGGGAGGCCCCAGGCCTAGGGCGCCCAAGCCCTTAGGCTTTGGGAGCTCCAGTCCTGGGGCGCCCCATCCCTCAGGCTTTGGGAACCCCAGGCCTGGGGCGCGAATGCCCTTAGGCTTTGGGAGCTCCAGGCCTGTGGCGCACCAGACCTTAGAATTTGGAGGCCCCGGCCTGGGGCGCCCCAGCCCTTAGGCTTTGGGAGCCCCAGGCCTGGGCGCCCATGCCTTTAAGCATTGGGAGCCCGAGGCCTGAGGCGCCCCAGCCCTTAGGCTTTGGGTGCCCAAGGCCTGGGGCACGTAAGCCCTTAGGCTTAGGGCGCGCCAGAACTAGGGCGCCACAGCCCTTAGGCTTAGGGAGCACAGCGCTGCGACGCCCCTGCCCTTAGGCTTCGGGAGCCCCAGGCCTAGGGCGCCACAGTCCTTAGGCTTAGGGAGCCCATGGCCTGGGAAGCCCCAGCCCTTCGGCTTAGGGAGCCCCAGTTCTGGGGCGTCCCAGCCCTTAGGCGTAGGGAGCTACAGGCCTGGGGTGCCCCAGCCCTTAGGCTTTGGTCACCCCAGGGCTGGGGCGCCCCAGCCCTTCGGCTTTGGGAGTCCCAGGCCTGGGGCGCCCCAGCCCTTAGGCTTTAGAAGCCCCAGGCCTGGGGCGCCTCAGCCCTTAGGCTTAGTGAGCCCCAGGCCAGGGGGGAACCAGCCCTTCTGTTTAGGGAGCCACAGGCCTGGGGCGTCCCAGCCCTTATGCTTTTGGAGCCCCAGGCCTATGGCGCCCAAGCCCTTAGGCTTTGGGAGGCCCAGGCCTGGGGCACCCCAGCCCTTAGGCTTAGGGAGCCCAAGACTTGCGACGACCCAGCCCTTAGGCTTTGGGAGCTCATGTCCTGGGGCGCCCCAGCCCTTAGGCTTTGGGAGCCCCAGGCTTGGTGCACCCCAGCTATTAGGCTTTAGTAGCCCCAGGCCTGGTGCGCCCCAGTCCTTAGGCTTGGGGAGCCCCAGGCCTGGGAGTACCCAGCCCTTAGGCTTAGGGAGCCCCAGGCCTGGGGCGCCCCAGCCCTTAGGCTTTGGGAGCCCCAGGCCTGGGTCACTCCAGCCCTTAGGCTTAGGGAGCCCCAGGTCTGGGGCGCCCAAGCCCTTAGGCTTTGGGAGGCCCAGGCCTGGGGCGCCCCAGCCCTTAGGCTTAGGGAGCCCAAGACTTGCGACGCCCCAGCCCTTAGGCTTTGGGAGCCCAGGCCTGAAAAGGCCCAGCCCTAAGGCTTAGGGAGCACCAGGCTTGGGGCGCCACAGCCCTTAGGCTTTGGGCACCCCATGCCTAGGGTGTCACAGCGCGTCAGCTTAGGGAGCCCCAGGCCTGGGGCGCCACATCCCTTAGATTTAGGGATCCCTGGCCTGGGGCGCCCCAGCCCTTAGGCTTAGGTAGTCCCAGGCCTGGGACGCCCCAGCCCTTAGTCTTTGGGAGCCCCAGGCCTGGGGCACCCCAACCCTTAGGCTTTGGGAGACCAAGGCCTGGGGTGCCCCAGCCCTTAGGATTTGGGAGCCACACGCCTAGGGCGCCCAAGCCCTTAGGCTTTGGGAGCTCCAGTCCTGGGGCGCCCCATCCTTAGGCTTTGGGAACCCCAGGCCTGGGGCGCGAATGCCCTTAGGCTTTGGGAGCTCCAGGCCTGTGGCGCACCAGACCTTAGCATTTGGAGGCCCCGGCCTGGGGCGCCCCTGCCTTTAGGCATTGGGAGCCCCAGGCCTGAGGCGCCCCAGCCCTTAGGCTTTGGGAGCCCCAGGCCTGGGGCACGCCAGCCCTTAGGCTTTGGGAGCCCCAGGACTTAGGCGGCCCAGCACTTAGGCTTTGGGAGCCCCAGACCTGGGGAGCCCCAGCCCTTAGGCTTAGGGAGCCCTAGGCCTGGGACGCCCCCGCCTATCGACTTAGGGCGCGCCAGGCCTAGGGCGCCC
Organism: Tenrec ecaudatus; assembly: GCF_050624435.1. NCBI lineage: Eukaryota > Metazoa > Chordata > Mammalia > Afrosoricida > Tenrecidae > Tenrec > Tenrec ecaudatus. The sequence continues at coordinate 131,828 of NW_027459561.1, read as the reverse complement.
CAGCCCTTAGGCTTAGGGAGCCCAAGCGCTGCGACGCCCCTGCCCTTGGGCTTAGGGAGCCCCAGGCCTAGGGCGCCACAGTCCTTAGGCTTAGGGAGCCCATGGCCTGGGATTCCCCAGCCCTTCGGCTTAGGGAGCGTCAGTTCTGGGGCGTCCCGGCCCTTAGGCGTAGGGAGCTACAGGCCTGGGGTGCCCCAGCCCTTAGGTTTAGGGAGCGCATGGCCTGGGACGCCCCAGCCCTTCGGCTTAGGGAGCCCCAGGCCTGGGGCGCCACAGCCCTTAGGCTTTGGGCGCCCCAGGGCTGGGGTGCCCCAGCCCTTAGGCTTAGTGAGCCCCAGGCCAGGGGGGACCCAACCCTTCGGTTTAGGGAGCCACAGGCTTGGGGCGTCCCAGCCCTTATGCTTTTGGAGCCCCAGGCCTATGGCGCCCAAGCCGTTGGGCTTAGGGCGCCCCAGGGCTGGGGCGCCTCAGCCCTTAGTCTTAGGGAGCCCATGGCCTGGGGCACCCCAGCCCTTAGGCTTAGGGAGCCCATGGCCTGGGGCGCCCCAGCCCTTAGGCTTTGGGAGCCCCAGGCTTGGTGCACACCAGCTATTAGGCTTTAGTAGCTCCAGGCCTGGGGCGCCCCAGCCCTTAGGCTTAGGGAGCCCCAGGCCTGGGAGGACCCAGCCCTTAGGCTTAGGGAGTCCCAGGCCTGGGGCGCCCCAGCCCTTAGGCTTTGGGAGCCCCAGGCCTGGGTCACTCCAGCCCTTAGGCTTAGGGAGCCCCAGGTCTGGGGCGCCCAAGCACTTAGGCTTTGGGAGGCCCAGGCCTGGGGCGCCACAGCCCTTAGGCTTTGGGAGCTCCAGGCCTGTGGTGCACCAGACCTCAGCATTGGGAGGCCCCAGGCCTAGGGCGCCCAAGCCCTTAGGCTTTGGGAGCTCCAGTCCTGGGGCGCCCCATCCCTCAGGCTTTGGGAACCCCAGGCCTGGGGCGCGAATGCCCTTAGGCTTTGGGAGCTCCAGGCCTGTGGCGCACCAGACCTTAGAATTTGGAGGCCCCGGCCTGGGGCGCCCCAGCCCTTAGGCTTTGGGAGCCCCAGGCCTGGGCGCCCATGCCTTTAAGCATTGGGAGCCCGAGGCCTGAGGCGCCCCAGCCCTTAGGCTTTGGGTGCCCAAGGCCTGGGGCACGTAAGCCCTTAGGCTTAGGGCGCGCCAGAACTAGGGCGCCACAGCCCTTAGGCTTAGGGAGCACAGCGCTGCGACGCCCCTGCCCTTAGGCTTCGGGAGCCCCAGGCCTAGGGCGCCACAGTCCTTAGGCTTAGGGAGCCCATGGCCTGGGAAGCCCCAGCCCTTCGGCTTAGGGAGCCCCAGTTCTGGGGCGTCCCAGCCCTTAGGCGTAGGGAGCTACAGGCCTGGGGTGCCCCAGCCCTTAGGCTTTGGTCACCCCAGGGCTGGGGCGCCCCAGCCCTTCGGCTTTGGGAGTCCCAGGCCTGGGGCGCCCCAGCCCTTAGGCTTTAGAAGCCCCAGGCCTGGGGCGCCTCAGCCCTTAGGCTTAGTGAGCCCCAGGCCAGGGGGGAACCAGCCCTTCTGTTTAGGGAGCCACAGGCCTGGGGCGTCCCAGCCCTTATGCTTTTGGAGCCCCAGGCCTATGGCGCCCAAGCCCTTAGGCTTTGGGAGGCCCAGGCCTGGGGCACCCCAGCCCTTAGGCTTAGGGAGCCCAAGACTTGCGACGACCCAGCCCTTAGGCTTTGGGAGCTCATGTCCTGGGGCGCCCCAGCCCTTAGGCTTTGGGAGCCCCAGGCTTGGTGCACCCCAGCTATTAGGCTTTAGTAGCCCCAGGCCTGGTGCGCCCCAGTCCTTAGGCTTGGGGAGCCCCAGGCCTGGGAGTACCCAGCCCTTAGGCTTAGGGAGCCCCAGGCCTGGGGCGCCCCAGCCCTTAGGCTTTGGGAGCCCCAGGCCTGGGTCACTCCAGCCCTTAGGCTTAGGGAGCCCCAGGTCTGGGGCGCCCAAGCCCTTAGGCTTTGGGAGGCCCAGGCCTGGGGCGCCCCAGCCCTTAGGCTTAGGGAGCCCAAGACTTGCGACGCCCCAGCCCTTAGGCTTTGGGAGCCCAGGCCTGAAAAGGCCCAGCCCTAAGGCTTAGGGAGCACCAGGCTTGGGGCGCCACAGCCCTTAGGCTTTGGGCACCCCATGCCTAGGGTGTCACAGCGCGTCAGCTTAGGGAGCCCCAGGCCTGGGGCGCCACATCCCTTAGATTTAGGGATCCCTGGCCTGGGGCGCCCCAGCCCTTAGGCTTAGGTAGTCCCAGGCCTGGGACGCCCCAGCCCTTAGTCTTTGGGAGCCCCAGGCCTGGGGCACCCCAACCCTTAGGCTTTGGGAGACCAAGGCCTGGGGTGCCCCAGCCCTTAGGATTTGGGAGCCACACGCCTAGGGCGCCCAAGCCCTTAGGCTTTGGGAGCTCCAGTCCTGGGGCGCCCCATCCTTAGGCTTTGGGAACCCCAGGCCTGGGGCGCGAATGCCCTTAGGCTTTGGGAGCTCCAGGCCTGTGGCGCACCAGACCTTAGCATTTGGAGGCCCCGGCCTGGGGCGCCCCTGCCTTTAGGCATTGGGAGCCCCAGGCCTGAGGCGCCCCAGCCCTTAGGCTTTGGGAGCCCCAGGCCTGGGGCACGCCAGCCCTTAGGCTTTGGGAGCCCCAGGACTTAGGCGGCCCAGCACTTAGGCTTTGGGAGCCCCAGACCTGGGGAGCCCCAGCCCTTAGGCTTAGGGAGCCCTAGGCCTGGGACGCCCCCGCCCTTCGACTTAGGGCGCGCCAGGCCTAGGGCGCCCCAGCCCTTAGGCTTAGGGAGCCCAAGCGCTGCGACGCCCCTGCCCTTGGGCTTAGGGAGCCCCAGGCCTAGGGCGCCACAGTTCTTAGGCTTAGGGAGCCCATGGCCTGGGATTCCCCAGCCCTTCGGCTTAGGGAGCGTCAGTTCTGGGGCGTCCCGGCCCTTAGGCGTAGGGAGCTACAGGCCTGGGGTGCCCCAGCCCTTAGGTTTAGGGAGCGCATGGCCTGGGACGCCCCAGCCCTTCGGCTTAGGGAGCCCCAGGCCTGGGGCGCCACAGCCCTTAGGCTTTGGGCGCCCCAGGGCTGGGGTGCCCCAGCCGTTAGGCTTAGTGAGCCCCAGGCCAGGGGGGACCCAACCCTTCGGTTTAGGGAGCCACAGGCTTGGGGCGTCCCAGCCCTTATGCTTTTGGAGCCCCAGGCCTATGGCGCCCAAGCCGTTGGGCTTAGGGCGCCCCAGGGCTGGGGCGCCTCAGCCCTTAGACTTAGGGAGCCCATGGCCTGGGGCACCCCAGTCCTTAGGCTTAGGGAGCCCATGGCCTGGGGCACCCCAGCCCTTAGGCTTTGGGAGCCCCAGGCTTGGTGCACACCAGCTATTAGGCTTTAGTAGCTCCAGGCCTGGGGCGCCCCAGCCCTTAGGCTTAGGGAGCCCCAGGCCTGGGAGGACCCAGCCCTTAGGCTTAGGGAGTCCCAGGCCTGGGGCGCCCCAGCCCTTAGGCTTTGGGAGCCCCAGGCCTGGGTCACTCCAGCCCTTAGGCTTAGGGAGCCCCAGGTCTGGGGAGCCCAAGCACTTAGGCTTAGGGAGGCCCAGGCCTGGGGCGCCACAGCCCTTAGGCTTTGGGAGCTCCAGGCCTGTGGTGCACCAGACCTCAGCATTTGGAGGCCCCAGGCCTAGGGCGCCCAAGCCATTAGGCTTTGGGAGCTCCAGTCCTGGGGCGCCCCATCCCTTAGGCTTTGGGAACCCCAGGCTTAGGGCGCGAATGCCCTTAGGCTTTGGGAGCTCCAGGCCTGTGGCGCACCAGACCTTAGAATTTGGAGGCCCCGGCCTGGGGCGCCCCAGCCCTTAGGCTTTGGGAGCCCCAGGCCTGGGCGCCCATGCCTTTAGGCATTGGGAGCCCGAGGCCTGAGGCGCCCCAGCCCTTAGGCTTTGGGTGCCCAAGGCCTGGGGCACGCCAGCCCTTAGGCTTAGGGTGCGCCAGGACTAGGGCGCCACAGCCCTTAGGCTTAGGGAGCCCATGGCCTGGGAAGCCCCAGCCCTTCGGCTTAGGGAGCCCCAGTTCTGGGGCGTCCCAGCCCTTAGGCGTAGGGAGCTACAGGCCTGGGGTGCCCCAGCCCTTAGGCTTTGGGCACCCCAGGGCTGGGGCGCCCCAGCCCTTCGGCTTTGGGAGTCCCAGGCCTGGGGCGCCCCAGCCCTTAGGCTTTAGAAGCCCCAGGCCTGGGGCGCCTCAGCCCTTAGGCATAGTGAGCCCCAGGCCAGGGGGGAACCAGCCCTTCTGTTTAGGGAGCCACAGGCCTGGGGCGTCCCAGCCCTTATGCTTTTGGAGCCCCAGGCCTATGGCGCCCAAGCCCTTAGGCTTTGGGAGGCCCAGGCCTGGGGCACCCCAGCCCTTAGGCTTAGGGAGCCCAAGACTTGCGACGCCCCAGCCCTTAGGCTTTGGGAGCTCATGGCCTGGGGCGCCCCAGCCCTTAGGCTTTGGGAGCCCCAGGCTTGGTGCACCCCAGCTATTAGGCTTTAGTAGCCCCAGGCCTGGTGCGCCCCAGTCCTTAGGCTTGGTGTGCCCCAGGCCTGGGAGTACCCAGCCCTTAGGCTTAGGGAGCCCCAGGCCTGGGGCGCCTCAGCCCTTAGGCTTTGGGAGCCCCAGGCCTGGGTCACTCCAGCCTTTAGGCTTAGGGAGCCCCAGGTCTGGGGCGCCCAAGCCCTTAGGCTGTGGGAGGCCCAGGCCTGGGGCGCCCCAGCCCTTAGGCTTAGGGAGCCCAAGACTTGCGACGCCCCAGCCCTTAGGCTTTGGGAGCCCAGGCCTGAAAAGGCCCAGCCCTAAGGCTTAGGGAGCACCAGGCTTGGGGCGCCACAGCCCTTAGGCTTTGGGCACCCCATGCCTAGGGTGTCACAGCGCGTCAGCTTAGGGAGCCCCAGGCCTGGGGCGCCACAGCCCTTAGATTTAGGGATCCCTGGCCTGGGGCGCCCCAGCCCTTAGGCTTAGGTAGTCCCAGGCCTGGGACGCCCCAGCCCTTAGTCTTTGGGAGCCCCAGGCCTGGGGCACCCCAACCCTTAGGCTTTGGGAGACCAAGGCCTGGGGTGCCCCAGCCCTTAGGATTTGGGAGCCCCACGCCTAGGGCGCCCAAGCCCTTAGGCTTTGGGAGCTCCAGTCCTGGGGCGCCCCATCCTTAGGCTTTGGGAACCCCAGGCCTGGGGCGCGAATGCCCTTAGGCTTTGGGAGCTCCAGGCCTGTGGCGCACCAGAGCTTAGCATTTGGAGGCCCCGGCCTGGGGCGCCCCTGCCTTTAGGCATTGGGAGCCCCAGGCCTGAGGCGCCCCAGCCCTTAGGCTTTGGGAGCCCCAGGCCTGGGGCACGCCAGCCCTTAGGCTTTGGGAGCCCCAGGACATAGGCGGCCCAGCCCTTAGGCTTTGGGAGCCCCAGATCTGGGGCGCCCCAGCCCTTAGGCTTTGGGAGCCCCAGGCCTGGGACGCCCCAGCCCTTAGGCTTTGAGAGCCGAAGGCCTGGGGAGCCCTAGCCCTTAGGCTTTGTTAGCCCCAGGCCTGGGGCGCCCCCGCCCTTAGGCTTTGGAAGCCACAGGCTTGGGGGGACCCAGTCCTTCGGTTTAGTGAGCCCCAGGCCTGGGGTGCCCCAGCCCTTAGGCTTAGGGAGCCCATGGCCTGGGGCGCCCCAGCCCTTCGGCTTTGGGGTCCCAGGCCTGGGGCGCCACAGCCCTTAGGCTTTGGGAGCGCCAGGCTTGGTGCACCCCAGCTCTTAGGCTTTGTTACCCCCAGGCCTGTAGCGCCCCAGCCCTTAGACTTAGGGAGCCGCAGGCCTGGGCGGACCCAGCCCTTAGTCTTAGGGAGACCCAGGCCTGGGGCGTCCCAGCCCTTAGGCTTAGGTAGCCCCAGGCCTGGGCGTCCCAGCCATTAGGCTTAGGGAGCCCCAGGCCTCAGGCGCCCCAGCCCTTAGGCTTAGGGAGCCCATGGCCTGGGATGCCCCAGCCCTTCGGCTTAGGGAGCCCCAGTTCTGGGGCGTCCCAGCCCTTAGGCGTAGGGAGCTACAGGCCTGGGGTGCCCCAGCCCTTAGGCTTTGGGCACCCCAGGGCTGGGGCGCCCCAGCCCTTCGGCTTTGGGAGTCCCAGGCCTGGGGCGCCCCAGCCCTTAGGCTTTAGAAGCCCCAGGCCTGGGGCGCCTCAGCCCTTAGGCTTAGTGAGCCCCAGGCCAGGGGGGAACCAGCCCTTCTGTTTAGGGAGCCACAGGCCTGGGGCTTCCCAGCCCTTATGCTTTTGGAGCCCCAGGCCTATGGCGCCCAAGCCGTTAGGCTTTGGGAGGCCCAGGCCTGGGGCACCCCAGCCCTTAGGCTTAGGGAGCCCAAGACTTGCGACGCCCCAGCCCTTAGGCTTTGGGAGCCCCAGGCTTGGTGCACCCCAGCTATTAGGCTTTAGTAGCCCCAGGCCTGGTGCGCCCCAGTCCTTAGGCTTGGGGTGCCCCAGGCCTGGGAGTACCCAGCCCTTAGGCTTAGGGAGCCCCAGGCCTGGGGCGCCTCAGCCCTTAGGCTTTGGGAGCCCCAGGCCTGGGTCACTCCAGCCCTTAGGCTTAGGGAGCCCCAGGTCTGGGGCGCCCAAGCCCTTAGGCTTTGGGAGGCCCAGGCCTGGGGCGCCCCAGCCCTTAGGCTTAGGGAGCCCAAGACTTGCGACGCCCCAGCCCTTAAGCTTTGGGAGCCCAGGCCTGAAAAGGCCCAGCCCTAAGGCTTAGGGAGCACCAGGCTTGGGGCGCCACAGCCCTTAGGCTTTGGGCACCCCATGCCTAGGGTGTCACAGCGCGTCAGCTTAGGGAGCCCCAGGCCTGGGGCGCCACAGCCCTTAGATTTAGGGATCCTTGGCCTGGGGCGCCCCAGCCCTTAGGCTTAGGTAGTCCAAGGCCTGGGACGCCCCAGCCCTTAGTCTTTGGGAGCCCCAGGCCTGGGGCACCCCAACCCTTAGGCTTTGGGAGCCCATGGCCTGGGATGCCCCAGCACTTCGGCTTAGGGCGCGCCAGGCCTAGGGCGCCCTAGCCCTTAGGCTTTGGGGTCCCCAGGCCTGGGGCGCCCCAACTCTTCGGCTTTGGGAGTCCCAGGCCTGGGGCGCCCCAGCCCTTTGGTTTAGGGAGCCCCACGCCAGGGGTGACCCAGCCCATCGGCTTAGGGAGCCCCAGGGCTGGGGCGTCCCCGCCCTTAGGCTTTTGGAGCCCCAGGTCTATGGCGCCCAACCCTTCGGCTTAGGGAGCCCCAGGCCTGGGTTGCCCAAGCCCTTAGCCTTAGGGATCCCTGGCCTGGGGCGCCCCAGCCGTTAGGCGTTGGGAGCCCCAGGCCTGGGGCGCCGCTGCCCTTCGGATATGGGAGCCCCAGACCTGTGGCGCCCCAGCCCTTAGGCTTTGGGAGCCCCAGGCCTGAGGCGCCCCAGCCCTTTGGCTTAGGTAGCCCTCGCCCTGGGGCACCCAGCACATAGGCTTTGGGAGCACTAGTCTTGGGGTGCCCCAGCCCTTAGGCTTTGGGAGGCCTAGGTCTACGGCGCCCCAGCCCTTAGGCGTTGGGAGACCCAGGCCTGGGGCGCCCCTGCCCTTCGGATTAGGGAGCCCCAGACCTGTGGCGCCCCAGCCTTAGACTTTGGGAACTCCAGGCCTGGGGCGCCCCAGCCCTTAGGCTTTGGGAGCCCCAGGCCTGGGGCGCCCCAGCCCTTTGGCTTAGGTAGCCCTAGCCCTGGGGCACCCAGCACATAGGCTTTGGGAGCACCAGTCTTGGGGTGCCCCAGCCCTTAGGCTTTGGGAGGCCTAGGTCTACGACGCCCCAGCCCTTAGGCGTTGGGAGCCCCAGGCCTGGGGCGCCCCCGCCCTTCGGATTAGGGAGCCCCAAGCCTGGGGTGCCCCTGCCCTTAGGCTTAGGGAGCCCCAGGCCTATGGCGCCCAACCCTTAGGCTTTGGCAGCCCCAGACCTGGGGCGCCCCAGCCCTTTGGCTTAGGTAGCCGTAGCCCTGGGGCACCCAGCACTTAGGCTTTGGGAGCCCCAGTCTTGGGGTGCCCCAGCCCTTAGGCTTTGGGAGACCTAGGTCTATGGCGCCCCAGCCCTTAGGCATTGGGAGCCCCAGGCCTGGGGCGCCCCTGCCCTTCGGATTAGGGAGCCCCAGACCTGTGGCACCCCAGCCTTAGACTTTGGGAACTCCAGGCCTGGGGCGCCCCAGCCCTTAGGCTTTGGGAGCCCCAGGCCTTGGGCGCCCCAGCCCTTTGGCTTAGGTAGCCCTCGCCCTGGGGCACCCAGCACATAGGCTTTGGGAGCCCCAGTCTTGGGGTGCCCCAGCCCTTAGGCTTTGGGAGGCCTAGGTCTACGGCGCCCCAGCCCTTAGGCGTTGGGATCCCCAGGCCTGGTGTGCCCCCGCCCTTCGGATTAGGGAGCCCCAAGCCTGGGGTGCCCCTGCCCTTAGGCTTAGGGAGCCCCCGGCCTGGGACGCCCCAACCCTTAGGCTTAGGGAGCCCCAGGCCTGTGGCGCCCCAGCCCTTACGTTTTGGGAGCTCCAGGCCTTGGTCGCCTTAACCTTTAGGCTTAGGGAGCCCCAGGCCTGTGGCCCCCCAGCCCTTAGGCTTAGGGAGCCCCAGGACTGGGTCGCCCCAGCCTTTAACCTTTTGGAGCTCCAGCCCTGGGGCACCCCAGCCCTTCGGGTTTGGGAGCCCCAGGCCTGGGGCGCCCCAGCCCTTAGGCTTTGGGAACCCCACGCATGGTACGCCCCAGCCCTTAGGCTTAGGGAGCCCTTGGCCTGGGGCGCCCCAGCCCTTAGGCTCTGGGAGCCCCTGGCCTCGGGCGCCCCAGCCCTTCGGCTTAGGGAGCCCCTGGCCAGGGGCATCCCAGCATTAGGCTTTGGGAGAACCAGGCCGGGGTGCCCCAGCCCTTAGGCATTGGGAGCCCCAGGCCTGGGGCGCCCCAGCCTTTGGCTTTGGGAGCCCCAGGCTTGGTGAGCCCAGCTATTAGGCTTTCGTAGCCCCAGGCCTGGGTCGCCCCAGCCCTTAGGCTTAGGGATCCCTGGCCTGGGGCGCCCCAGCCCTTAGGCTTTGGGAGCCCCAGGCCTGGGACCCCCAGCCCTTAGGCTTAGGGAGCCCCAGGCCTAGGGCGCCACAGCCCTTAGGCTTTGGGAGCTCCAGTCCTGGGGCGCCCCTTCCCTTAGGCTTAGAGAACCCCAGGCCTAGGGCGCCCCCGCTCTTAGGCTTAGGGAGCCCCAGACCTGTGGCACCCCAGCCTTAGACTTTAGGAACTCCAGGCCTGGGGCGCCCCAGCCCTTAGGCTTTGGCAGCCCCAGGCCTGTGGCGCCCCAGCCCTTTGGCTTAGGTAGCCGTAGCCTTGGGGCACCCAGCACTTGGGTTTGAGAGCCCCAGTCTTGGGGTGCCCCAGCCCTTTGGCTTTGGGAGACCTAGGTCTACGGCGCCCCAGCCCTTAGGCGTTGGGAGCCCCTGGCCTGGGGCGCCCCTGCCCTTCGGATTAAGGAGCCCCAGACCTGTGGCGCCCCATCCTTAGACTTTGGGAACTCCACGCCTGGGGCGCCCCAACCGTTAGGCTTTGGGAGCCCCAGGCCTGGGGCGCCCCAGCCCTTTGGCTTAGGTAGCCCTAGCCCTGGGGCACCCAGCACATAGGCTTTGGGAGCACCAGTCTTGGGGTGCCCCAGCCCTTAGGCTTTGGGAGGCCTAGTTCTACGGCGCCCCAGCCCTTAGGCGTTGGGAGCCCCAGGCCTGGGGCGCCCCCGCCCTTCGGATTAGGGAGCCCCAAGCCTGGGGTGCCCCTGCCCTTAGGCTTAGGGAGCCCCAGGCCTATGGCGCCCAACCCTTAGGCTTTGGCAGCCCCAGACCTGGGGCGCCCCAGCCCTTTGGCTTAGGTAGCCGTAGCCCTGGGGCACTCAGCACTTAGGCTTTGGGAGCCCCAGTCTTGGGGTGCCCCAGCCCTTAGGCTTTGGGAGACCTAGGTCTATGGCGCCCCAGCCCTTAGGCATTGGGAGCCCCAGGCCTGGGGCGCCCCTGCCCTTCGGATTAGGGAGCCCCAGACCTGTGGCACCCCAGCCTTAGACTTTGGGAACTCCAGGCCTGGGGTGCCCCAGCCCTTAGGCTTTGGGAGCCCCAGGCCTGGGGCGCCCCAGCCCTTTGGCTTAGGTAGCCCTCGCCCTGGGGCACCCAGCACATAGGCTTTGGGAGCCCCAGTCTTGGGGTGCCCCAGCCCTTAGGCTTTGGGAGGCCTAGGTCTACGGCGCCCCAGCCCTTAGGCGTTGGGAGCCCCAGGCCTGGTGTGCCCCCGCCCTTCGGATTAGGGAGCCCCAAGCCTGGGGTGCCCCTGCCCTTAGGCTTAGGGAGCCCCCGGCCTGGGACGCCCCAACCCTTAGGCTTAGGGAGCCCCAGGCCTGTGGCGCCCCAGCCCTTACGTTTTGGGAGCTCCAGGCCTTGGGCGCCCCAACCTTTAGGCTTAGGGAGCCCCAGGCCTGTGGCCCCCCAGCCCTTAGGCTTAGGGAGCCCCAGGACTGGGTCGCACCAGCCTTTAGCCTTTTGGAGCTCCAGCCCTGGGGCACCCCAGCCCTTCGGGTTTGGGAGCCCCAGGCCTGGGGCGCCCCAGCCCTTAGGCTTTGGGAACCCCACGCATGGTACGCCCCAGCCCTTAGGCTTAGGGAGCCCTTGGCCTGGGGCGCCCCAGCCCTTAGGCTCTGGGAGCCCCTGGCCTCGGGCGCCCCAGCCCTTCGGCTTAGGGAGCCCCTGGCCAGGGGCATCCCAGCATTAGGCTTTGGGAGAACCAGGCCGGGGTGCCCCAGCCCTTAGGCATTGGGAGCCCCAGGCCTGGGGCGCCCCAGCCCTTAGGCTTTGGGAGCCCCAGGCTTGGTGAGCCCAGCTATTAGGCTTTAGTAGCCCCAGGCCTGGGTCGCCCCAGCACTTAGGCTTAGGGATCCCTGGCCTGGGGCGCCCCAGCCCTTAGGCTTTGGGAGCCCCAGGCCTGGGACCCCCAGCCCTTAGGCTTAGGGAGCCCCAGGCCTAGGGCGCCACAGCCCTTAGGCTTTGGGAGCTCCAGTCCTGGGGCGCCCCTTCCCTTAGGCTTATAGAACACCAGGCCTAGGGCGCCCCAGCTCTTAGGCTTAGGGAGCCCCAGACCTGTGGCACCCCAGCCTTAGACTTTAGGAACTCCAGGCCTGGGGCGCCCCAGCCCTTAGGCTTTGGCAGCCCCAGGCCTGGGGCGCCCCAGCCCTTTGGCTTAGGTAGCCGTAGCCCTGGGGCACCCAGCACTTGGGCTTTGGGAGCCCCAGTCTTGGGGTGCCCCAGCCCTTAGGCTTTGGGAGACCTAGGTCACGGCGCCCCAGCCCTTAGGCGTTGGGAGCCCCTGGCCTGGGGCGCCCCTGCCCTTCGGATTAGGGAGCCCCAGACCTGTGGCGCCCCAGCCTTAGACTTTGGGAACTCCAGGCCTGGGGTGCCCCAGCCCTTAGGCTTTGGGAGCCCAAGGCCTGGGGCGCCCCAGCCCTTTAGATTAGGTAGCCCTCGCCCTGGGTCACCCAGCACATATACTTTGGGATCCCCAGTCTTGGGGTGCCCCAACCCTTAGGATTTGGGAGGCCTAGGTCTACGGCACCCCAGCCGTTAGGCGTTGGGAGCCCCAGGTCTGTTGTGCCCCCGCCCTTCGGATTAGGGAGCCCCAGGCCTGGGTTGCCCCTGCCCTTAGGCTTAGGGAGCCCCCGGCCTGGGACGCCCCAACCCTTAGGCTTAGGGAGCTCCTGGCCTGAGGCGCCACAGCCCTTAGGGTTTGGTAGCCCCATGCCTGGGGCGCCCCAGCCCTTAGGCTTTGGGAGCCCCAGGCATGGTACGCCCCAGCCCTTAGGCTTAGGGAGCCCTTGGCCTGGGTCGCCCCAGCCCTTAGGCTCTGGGAGCCCCTGGCCTCGGACGCCCCAGCCCTTCGGCTTAGGGAGCCCCTGGTCAGGGGCATCCCAGCCTTAGGCTTTGGGAGAACCAGGCCTGGGAGGACCCAGCCCTTAGGCTTAGGGAGCCCAAGGCTTGCGACACCCCAGCCCTTAGGCTTTGGGAGCCCCAGGCCTGAAAAGCCCCAGCCCATAGGCTTAGGGAGCACCAGGCCTGGGGCACCACAGCCCTTAGGCTTTGGGCGCTCCATGCCTAGGGGGTCACAGCGCGTCGGCTTAGGGAGCCCCAGGCCTGGGACGCCACAACCCTTCGGTTTAGGGATCCCTGGCCTGGGGCACCCCTTCCCTGAGGCTTTGGGAGCCCCAGGCTTGGGCCCCCCAGCCCTTATGCTTTTGGAGCCCCAGACCTATGGCGCCCAAGCCCTTAGGCTTAGGGAGACCCAGGCCTGGGAAGCTCCAGCCCGTAGGCTTAGGGAGCCCCAGGCATGGGGCGCCACAGCCCTTAGACTTTGGGAGCTCCAGTCCTGGGACGCCCCTTCCCTTAGGCTTAGAGAACCCCAGGCCTTGGGCGCCCCAGCTCCTAAGCTTTGGGAGACCAAGGCCTGGGGTGCCCAAGCCCTTAGGATTTGGGAGCCCCAGGCCTAGGGTGCCCAAGCCCTTAGGCTTTGGGAGCTGCAGTCCTGCGGCGCCCCATCCCTTAGGCTTTGGGAACCCCAGGCCTGGGGCGCGAATGCCCTTATGCTTTGGGAGCTCCAGGCCTGTGGCGCACCAGACCTTAGCATTTGGAGGCCCCGGCTGGGCGCCCCAGCCATTAGGCTTTGGGAGCGCCAGGCCTGGGGCGCCCCTGCCTTTAGGCATTGGGAGCCCCAGACTTGAGACGCCCCAGCCCTTAGGCTTTGGGAGCCCCAGGCCTGGGGCACGCCAGCCCTTAGGCTTTGGGAGCCCCAAACTTAGGCGGCCCAGCCCTTAGGCTTTGGGAGCCCCAGGTCTGGGGCGCCCCAGCCCTTAGGCTTTGGGAGCCCCAGGCCTGGGGTGCCCCAGCCCTTAGGCTTTGAGAGCCGAAGGCCTGGGTAACCCTAGCCCTTAGGCTTTGGGAGCCCCAGGCCAGGGGCGCCCCCACCCTTAGGCTTTGGGAGCCACAGGCTTGGGGGGACCCAGCCCTTCGGTTTAGTGAGCCCCAGGCCTGGGACATCCCAGCCTTTAGGCGTAGGGAGCCCATGGCCTGGGGCGCCCCAGCCCTTCGGCTTTGGGAGTCCCAGGCCTGGGGCACCACAGCCCTTAGGCTTTGGGAGCCCCAGGCTTGGTGCACCCCAGCTCTTAGGCTTTGGTAGCCCCAGGCCTGGAGCGCCCCAGCCCTTAGATTTAGGGAGCCCCAGGCCTAGGGGGCCCCAGCCCCTAGGCTTAGGGATCCCCAGGCCTGGGGCGTCCCAGGCTTAGGCTTAGTGAGCCCCATGCCTGGGGCGCACCAGCCCTAAGGCTTATGGAGCCCCAGGCCTGGGACGCCCCCGCCGTTCGTCTTAGGGCGCGCCAGGCCTAGGGTTACCCAGCCCTTAGGCTTTGGGAGCCCCAAGCCTGGGGCGCCGCAGCCCTTAGGCTTTGGGAGCCCCAGGCCTGGGGCGCCCCAGCCCTTAGGCTTACGGAGCCCCAGGCCGGGGACGCCCCTGCCCTTCGGCTTAGGGCGCGCCAGGCCTAGGGCGCCCTAGGCCTTAGGCTTTGGGAGCCCCAGGCCTGGGGCGCTCCAGCCCTTACTCTTAGGGAGCCCCAGGCCTGGGGCGCACCAGCTCTTAGGCTTAGGGAGCCCATGGCCTGGGACGCCCCAGCCCTTTGGCTTAGGGCGCGCCAGCCCTAGGGCGCCCCAGCCCTTAGGCTTTGTGAGCCCTAGACCTGGGGCTCCCCTTCCCTTAGGCTTAGGGTGCCCCAGGCCTGGGGCGCCCCAGCCATTAGGCTTTGGGAGACCCAGGCCTGGGACGCCCCCGACCTTCGGCTTAGGGCGCGCCAGGACTAGGGCGCATCAGCCTTTAGGCTTAGGGAGCCCAAGCACTGCGACGCCCCTGCCCTTAGGCTTAGGGAGCCCCAGACATGGGGCACTCCAGCCTTAGGCTTAGGGAGCCCCAGGCCTCGGGCGACCCAGCCTTAAGACTTTGGGAGGCCCAGACCTGGGGCGCCCAACCCTTAGGCTTAGGGAGGTCAAGGGCTGCGACGCCCCTGCCCTTAGGCTTAGGGAGCCCCAAGCCTGGGGCCCCACAGCCCTTAGGCTTAGGGAGCCCATGGCCTGGGACGCCCCAGCCCTTCGGCTTAGGGAGCCCCAGGCCTGAGGCGTCCCAGCCCTTAGGCTTAGGGAGCCCCAGGCCTCGGGCGCTCCAGCCCTTAGACTGAGGGAGCTCATTGCCTGGGACGCCCCAGTCCTTAGGTTAGGGAGCCCCAGGCCTGGGACGCCCCCGCCCTTCGGCTTAGGGCGCGCCAGGCCTAGGGGGCCCAAGCCCTTAGGCTTTGGGAGCCCTAGACCTGGGGTGCCCCAGCCCTTAGGATTTGGGAGCCCCAGGCATGGAGCGCTCCAGCCATTAGGCTTAGGTAGCCCCAGGCCGGGGGCGACCCAACCCTTAGGCTTTCGGAGCCCCTGGCCTGGGGCGCCCCAGCCCTTAGGCTTATGGAGCCCCAGGCCAGATGCGCCCCAGCCCTTAGGCTTAGGGAGACCCAGGCCTGGTGCGCCACAGACCTTAGGCTTAGGGAGCCCCAGGCATGGGACGCCCCCGCCCTTCGGCTTAGGGCACGCCAGGCCTAGGCCGCCCCAGCCCTTAGGCTTTGGGAGCCCTAGACCTGGGGTGCCCCAGCCCTTGGGCTTAGGGTGTCCCAGGACTGGGGCGCCCCAGCCCTTAGGCTTAGGGAGCCCAAGGGCTGCGACGCCCCTGCCCTTAGGCTTTGGGAGCCCCAGGCCTGATGCGCCCCAGCCCTTAGGCTTAGGGAGCACAGGCCTAGGGCGCCACAGTACTTAGCCTTAGGGAGCCCATGGCCTGGGACGCCCCAGCCCTTCGGCTTAGAGTGTCCCAGTTCTGGGGCGTCCCAACCCTTATTCTTAGGGAGCACCAGGCCTGGGGCGCCCCAGCCCTTTGGCTTAGGGAGCTCCAGTTCTGGGGCTTCCCAACCCTTAGGCTTAGGGAGCACCAGGCCTGGGGCGCCCCAGCCCTTAGGCTGAGGGAGCCAATGGCCTGGGACGCACCAGCCCTTCGGCTTAGGGAGCCCCAGGCCTGTGGCGCCCAAGCCCTTAGGCTTAGGGAGACCCAGGCCTGGGAATCTCCAGCCCTTAGGCTTAGGGAGCCCCAGGCCTGGGGCGCCACAGCCCTTAGGTTTTGGGAGCTCCAGTCCTGGGGCGCCCCTTCCCTTAGGCTTAGAGAACCCCAGGCCTGGGGCGCCCCAGCTCTTAGGCTTAGGGAGTCCCAGACCTGTGGCCCCCAGCCTTTGACTTTGGGAACACCAGGCCTGGGGCGCCTCAGCCCTTAGGCTTTGGGAGCCCCAGGCCTGGGGCGCACCAGCCCTTAGGTTTAGGGATCCCTGGCCTGGGGCGCCCCAGCCCTTAGGCTTAGGTAGTCCCAGGCCTGGGGCGCCCCAGCCCTTAGGCTTTGGGAGACCAAGGCCTAGGGTGCCCCAGCCCTTAGGATTTGGCAGCCCTAGGCCTAGGGCGCCCCAGCCCTTAGGCTTTGGGAGCTCCAGTCCTGTGGCGCCCCATCCCTTAGGCTTTGGGAATCCCAGGCCTGGGGCGCGAATGCCCTTAGGCTTTGGGAGCTCCAGGCCTGTGGCGCACCAGTCCTTAGCATTTGGAGGCCCCGGACTGGGGGGCCCCATCCCTTAGGCTTTGGGAGCCCCAGGACTTATGCGGCCCAGCCCTTAGACTTTGGGAGCCCCAAGTCTGGGGCGCCCCAGCCCTTAGGGTTTGGTAGCCCCATGCCTGGGGCGCCCCAGCCCTTAGGCTTTGGGAGCCCAAGGCCTGGGGCGCCCCCGACCTTAGGCTTTGGGAGCCACAGGCCTGGGGGAACCCAGCCCTTCTGTTTAGTGAGCCCCAGTCCTGTGGAGTCCGAGCCCTTAGGGTTAGGGAGTCCCAGGCCTGGGATGCCCCAGCCCTTATGCTTAGGGAGCCCATGGCCTGGGGCGCCCCAGCCCTTCGGCTTTGGGAGTCCCAGGCCTGGGGCGCCACAGCCCTTAGGCTTTGGGAGCCCCAGGCCTGGGGGGACCCAGCCCGTAGGCTTAGGGAGCCCATGGCCTGGGACGCCCCAGCATTTCGGCTTAGGGCGCGCCAGGACTAGGGCGCCCCAGCCCTTAGGCTTTGGGATCCCCAGGCCTGGGGGGCTCCAGCCAAAAGGCTTAGGGAGAACAAGGTCTGCGACGCCCCAGCCCCTAGGATTTGGGAGCCCAAGGACTTGGGCGCCAGAGCCCTTAAGCTTAGGGAGCCCAAGGGCTGTGACACCCCAGCCCTTAGGCTTTGGGAGAACCAAGCCAGATGCACCCCAGCCCTTAGGCTTAGGGAGCCCCATGCCTGGGGCGCACCAGCCCTAAGGCTTATGGAGCCCCAGGCCTGAGACGCCCCCGCCCTTCGGCTTAGGGCGCGCCAGGCCTAGGGCGCCCCAGCCCTTAGGCTTTGGGAGCTCCAGGCCTGGGGCGCTCCAGCCCTTCGGCTTAGGGAACCCCAGCCTGGGGCGCACCAGCCCTTAGGCTTAGGGAGCCCATGGCCTGGGACGCCCCAGCCATTTGGCTTAGGGCGCGCCAGCCCTAGGGCGCCCCAGCACTTAGGTTTTGGAGCCCTAGACCTGGGGCGCCCCTGCCCTTAGGCTTAGGGTGCCCCAGGCCTGGGGCGCCCCAGCCCTTAGGCTTAGGGAGCCCCAGGCCTCGGACGCCCCAGCCTTTAGGCTTTGGGAGGCTCAGACCTGGGGCGCCCCAGCCCTTAGGCTTAGGGAGGCCAACGGCTGCGACGCCCCTGCCCATAGGCTTAGGGAGCCCCAAGCCTGGGACCCCACAGCCCTTAGGCTGAGGGAGCCCATGGCCTGGGACGCTCCAGCCCTTAGGCTTAGGGAGCCCCAGGCCTGGGACGCCCCCGCCGTTCGGCTTAGGGCGCGCCAGGCCTAGGGCACCCCAGCCCTTAGGCTTTGGGAGCACTAGACCTGGGGTGCCCCAGCCCTTAGGCTTTGGGAGCCCCAGGCATGGAGCGCTCCAGCCATTAGGCTTAGGGAGTCCCAGGCCTGGGGAGCCCCAGCCCTTAGGCTTAGGGAGCCCAAGGGCTACGACGCCCCAGCCCTTAGGCTTTGGGAGCCACAGGCCAGATGCGCCCCAACCCTTAGGCTTAGGGAGACCCAGGCCTGGGGCGCCACAGCCCTTAGTCTTAGGGAGCCCCAGGCCTGGGACGCCCCCGCCCTTCGGCTTCGGGCGCGCCAGGCCTAGGGCGCCCCAGCCCTTAGGCTTTGGGAGCCTTAGACCTGGGGTGCCCCAGCTCTTGGGCTTAGGGTGCCCCAGGCCTGGGGCGCCCCAGCCCTTAGGCTTAGGGAGCCCAAGGGCTGCTACGCCTCTGCCCTTAGGCTTTGGGAGCCTCAGGCCTGATGCGCCCCAGCCCTTAGGCTTAGGGAGCCCCTGGCCTAGGGCGCCACAGTCCTTAGCCATAGGGAGCTATGGCCTGGGATGCCCCAGCCCTTCGGCTTAGGGTGTCCCAGTTCTGGGGCGTCCCAAGCCTTATTCTTAGGAAGCACCAGGCCTGGGGCGCCCCAGCCCTTCGGCTTTGGGATTCCCAGGCCTGGGGTGCCCCAGCCCTCTAGGCTTTGGTAGCCCCAGGCCTGGGGCTCCCCAGCCTTTAGGCTTAGGGAGCCCCACGCCAGGGGGGACCCAGCCCTTCGGCTTAGGGAGCCCCAAGGCTGGGGCGTCCCAGCCCTTAGGCTTTTGGATCCCCAGGCCTATGGCGCCCAACCCTTCGGCTTAGGGCGACCCAAGCCTGGGTCGCCCCAGCCCTTAGGCTTAGGGATCCCTGGCCTGGGGCGCCCCTACCTTTAGGCTTTCGGAGCCCCAGGCCTAGGGCGCCACAGTCCTTAGCCATAGGGAGCCCATGGCCTGGGATGCCCCAGCCCTTCGGCTTAGGGTGTCCCAGTTCTGGGGCGTCCCAAGCCTTATTCTTAGGAAGCACCAGGCCTGGGGCGCCCCAGCCCTTCGGCTTTGGGAGTCCCAGGCCTGGGGTGCCCCAGCCCTTAGGCTTTGGTAGCCCCAGGCCTGGGGCTCCCCAGCCCTTAGGCTTAGGGAGCCCCATGCCAGTGGGGACCCAGCCCTTCGGCTTAGGGAGCCCCAAGGCTGGGGCGTCCCAGCCCTTAGGCTTTTGGAGCCCCAGGCCTATGGCACCCAACCCTTCGGCTTAGGGCGACCCAGACCTGGGTCGCCCCAGCCATTAGGCTTAGGGATCCCTGGCCTGGGGCGCCCCTACCTTTAGGCTTTCCCAGCCCCAGGCCTATGGCGCCCAAGCCCTTAGGCTTAGGGAGACCCAGGCCTGGGAAGCTCCAGCCCTTAGGATTTGGGATCCCCAGGCATGGAGCGCTCCAGCCATTAGGCTTAGGGAACCCCAGGCCTGGGGCGACCCAACCCTTAGGCTTTCGGAGCCCCTGGCCTGGTGCGCCACAGCCCTTAGGCTTAGGGAGCCCCAGGCCTGGGACGCCCACGCCCTTCGGCTTAGGGCGCGCCAGGCCTAGGGCGCCCCAGCCCTTAGGCTTTGGGAGCCCTAGACCTGTGGTGCCCCAGCCCTTGGGCTTAGGGTGTCCCAGGACTGGGGCGCCACAGCCCTTAGGCTTAGGGAGCCCAAGGGCTGCGACGCCCCTGCCCTTATGTTTGGGAGCCCCAGGCCTGATGCGCCCCAGCCCTTAGGCTTAGGGAGCACAGGCCTAGGGCGCCACAGTCCTTAGCCTTAGGGAGCCCATGGCCTGGGACGCCCCAGCCCTTCGGCTTAGGGTGTCCCAGTTCTGGCGCGTCCCAACCCTTATTCTTAGGGAGCACCAGGCCTGGGGAGCCCCAGCCCTTTGGCTTAGGGAGCTCCAGTTCTGGGGCTTCCCAACCCTTAGGCTTAGGGAACACCAGGCCTGGGGCGCCCCAGCCCTTAGGCTGAGGGAGCCCATGGCCTGGGACACCCCAGACCTTCGGCTTAGGGAGCCCAGGCCTGTGGCGCCTTAGCCCTTAGGCTTAGGGAGACCCAGGCCTGGGAATCTCCAGCCCTTAGGCTTAGGGAGCCCCAGGCCTGGGGCGCCACAGCCCTTAGGTTTTGGGAGCTCCAGTCCTGGGGCGGCCCTTCCCTTAGGCTTAGAGAACCCCAGGCCTGGGCCGCTCCAGATCTTAGGCTTAGGGAGTCCCAGACCTGTGGCGCCCCAGCCTTAGACTTTGGGAACTCCAGGCCTGGGGCCTCAGCCCTTAGGCTTTGGGAGCCCCAGGCCTGGGGCGCCCCAGCCCCTTGGCTTAGGTAGCCCTAGCCCTGGGGCACCTAGCACTTAGGCTTTGGGATCTCCAGTCTTGGGGTGCCCCAGCCCTTAGGCTTTGGGAGGCCTAGGTCTACGGCGCCCCAGCCCTTAGGCGTTGGGAGCCCCAGGCCTGGGGCGCCCCCGCCCTTCGGATTAGGGAGCCCCAGACCTGTGGCGCCCCAGCCCTTCGGCTTAGTGCGCGCCAGGCCTAAGGCGCCCCAGCCCTTAGGCTTTGGGAGCTCCAGTCCAGGGACGCCCCATCCCTTAGGCTTTGGGAGCCCCTGGCCTGGGTCGCGAAGGCCCTTAGGCTTTGGGAGCTCCAGGGTTGTGGCGCACCAGTCCTTAGCATTTGGAGGCCCAGGCCTGTGGCGCCCCAGCCCATAGGCTTTGGGAGCCCCAGGCCTGGGGCGCACCAGCCCTTAGGCATTGGGAGCCCGAGGCCTGAGGCGCCCCCGCGCTTAGGCTTTTGGAGCCCCAGGCTGGGGGCACGCCAGCCCTTAGGCTTTGGGAGCCCCAGGACTTAGGCGGCCCAGCCCTTAGGCTTTGGGAGCCCCAGGCCTGGGGCGCCGCAGCCCTTACGTTTTGGGAGCCACAGGGCTGAGGCGCCGCAGCCCTTAGGCTTTGGGGGCCCCAGGCCTGGAGCGACCCAGCCCTTAGGCTTTGGGAGCCGAAGGCCTGGGGCGCCCCAGCACTTAGGCTTTGGGAGCCCCAGGCCTGAGGAGCCCCAGCCCTTAGGCTTTGGGAGCCCCAGACCTTGGGCGCCCCAGCCCTTAGGCTTAGGGAGGCCAAGAGCTGCGATGCCCCTGCCCTTAGGCTTAGGGAGCCCAAAGCCTGGGGCCCCACAGCCCTTAGGCTTAGGGAGCCCATGGCCTGGGGCGTCCCACCCCTTAGGCTTAGGGAGCCCCAGGCCTCGGGCGCCCCAGCCCTTAGGCTTAGGGAGCCCATGGCCTAGGACACCCCAGCCCTTAGGCTTAGGGAGCCCCAGGCCTGGGGCGCCACAGCCCTTAGGCTTTGGGAGCTCCAGTCCTGTGACTCCCCTTCCCTTAGGCTTTGTGAGCCCTAGACCTGGGGCGCCCCAGCCCATAGGCTGAGGGAGCCCATGGCCTGGGACGCCCCAGCCCTTCGGCTTAGGGAGCCCCAGGCCTGGGGCGCCACAGCCCTTAGACTTTTGGGGCCCCAGGGCTGGGGCGCCTCAGCCCTTCGGCTTTTGTGTTACCAGGCCTGGGGTGCCCCAGCCCTTAGGCTTTGGTAGCCCCAGGCCTGGGGCTCCCCAGCCCTTAGGCTTAGGGAGCCCCACGCCAGGGGGGACCCAGCCCTTCGGCTTAGGGAGCCCCAAAGTTGGGGAATCCCAGCCCTTAGGCTTTTGGAGCCCCAGGCCTATGGCGCCCAACCCTTCGGCTTAGGGAGCCCCAGGCCTGGGTCGCCCCAGCCCTTAGGCTTAGGAATCCCTGGCCTGGGGCGCCCCTACCTTTAGGCTTTGGGAGCCCCAGGCCTGGGGCCCCCCAGCCCTTAGGCTTTTGGAGCCCCAGGCCTATGGCGCCCAAGCCCTTAGGCTTAGGGAGACCCAGGCCTGGGCAGCTCCAGCCCTTAGGCTTAGGGTGCCCCAGGCTTGGGGCGCCTCTTCCCTTAGACTTAGAGAATCCCAGGCCTGGGTCGCCCCAGCTCTTAGGCTTAGGGAGGCCAAGGGCTGCGACGCCCCTCCCCTTAGGCTTAGGGAGCCCCAAGCCTGGGACCCCACAGCCCTTAGGCTGAGGGAGCCCATGGCCTGGGACGCTCCAGCCCTTAGGCTTAGGGAGCCCCAGGCCTGGGACGCCCCCGCCGTTCGGCTTAGGGCGCGCCAGGCCTAGGGCACCCCAGCCCTTAGGCTTTGGGAGCCCTAGACCTGGGGTGCCCCAGCCCTTAGGCGTGGGAGCCCCAGGCATGGAGCGCTCCAGCCATTAGGCTTAGGGAGTCCCAGGCCTGGGGAGCCCCAGCCCTTAGGATTAGGGAGCCCAAGGGCTACGACGCCCCAGCCCTTAGGCTTTGGGAGCCACAGGCCAGATGCGCCCCAACCCTTAGGCTTAGGGAGACCCAGGCCTGGGGCGCCACAGCCCTTAGTCTTAGGGAGCCCCAGGCCTGGGACGCCCCCGCCCTTCGGCTTCGGGCGCGCCAGGCCTAGGGCGCCCCAGCCCTTAGGCTTTGGGAGCCTTAGACCTGGGGTGCCCCAGCTCTTGGGCTTAGGGTGCCCCAGGCCTGGGGCGCCCCAGCCCTTAGGCTTAGGGAGCCCAAGGGCTGCTACGCCTCTGCCCTTAGGCTTTGGGAGCCTCAGGCCTGATGCGCCCCAGCCCTTAGGCTTAGGGAGCCCCAGGCCTAGGGCGCCACAGTCCTTAGCCATAGGGAGCTATGGCCTGGGATGCCCCAGCCCTTCGGCTTAGGGTGTCCCAGTTCTGGGGCGTCCCAAGCCTTATTCTTAGGAAGCACCAGGCCTGGGGCGCCCCAGCCCTTCGGCTTTGGGATTCCCAGGCCTGGGGTGCCCCAGCCCTCTAGGCTTTGGTAGCCCCAGACCTGGGGCTCCCCAGCCTTTAGGCTTAGGGAGCCCCACGCCAGGGGGGACCCAGCCCTTCGGCTTAGGGAGCCCCAAGGCTGGGGCGTCCCAGCCCTTAGGCTTTTGGATCCCCAGGCCTATGGCGCCCAACCCTTCGGCTTAGGGCGACCCAAGCCTGGGTCGCCCCAGCCCTTAGGCTTAGGGATCCCTGGCCTGGGGCGCCCCTACCTTTAGGCTTTCGGAGCCCCAGGCCTAGGGCGCCACAGTCCTTAGCCATAGGGAGCCCATGGCCTGGGATGCGCCAGCCCTTCGGCTTAGGGTGTCCCAGTTCTGGGGCGTCCCAAGCCTTATTCTTAGGAAGCACCAGGCCTGGGGCGCCCCAGCCCTTCGGCTTTGGGAGTCCCAGGCCTGGGGTGCCCCAGCCCTTAGGCTTTGGTAGCCCCAGGCCTGGGGCTCCCCAGCCCTTAGGCTTAGGGAGCCCCATGCCAGTGGGGACCCAGCCCTTCGGCTTAGGGAGCCCCAAGGCTGGGGCGTCCCAGCCCTTAGGCTTTTGGAGCCCCAGGCCTGTGGCACCCAACACTTCGGCTTAGGGCGACCCAGACCTGGGTCGCCCCAGCCATTAGGCTTAGGGATCCCTGGCCTGGGGCGCCCCTACCTTTAGGCTTTCCCAGCCCCAGGCCTATGGCGCCCAAGCCCTTAGGCTTAGGGAGACCCAGGCCTGGGAAGCTCCAGCCCTTAGGATTTGGGATCACCAGGCATGGAGCGCTCCAGCCATTAGGCTTAGGGAACCCCAGGCCTGGGGCGACCCAACCTTTAGGCTTTCGGAGCCCCTGGCCTGGTGCGCCACAGCCCTTAGGCTTAGGGAGCCCCAGGCCTGGGACGCCCACGCCCTTCGGCTTAGGGCGCGCCAGGCCTAGGGCGCCCCAGCCCTTAGGCTTTGGGAGCCCTAGACCTGTGGTGCCCCAGCCCTTGGGCTTAGGGTGTCCCAGGACTGGGGCGCCACAGCCCTTAGGCTTAGGGAGCCCAAGGGCTGCGACGCCCCTGCCCTTAGGTTTGGGAGCCCCAGGCCTGATGCGCCCCAGCCCTTAGGTTTAGGGAGCACAGGCCTAGGGCGCCACAGTCCTTAGCCTTAGGGAGCCCATGGCCTGGGACGCCCCAGCCCTTCGGCTTAGGGTGTCCCAGTTCTGGGGCGTCCCAACCCTTATTCTTAGGGAGCACCAGGCCTGGGGCGCCCCAGCCCTTTGGCTTAGGGAGCTCCAGTTCTGGGGCTTCCCAACCCTTAGGCTTAGGGAACACCAGGCCTGGGGCGCCCCAGCCCTTAGGCTGAGGGAGCCCATGGCCTGGGACACCCCAGACCTTCGGATTAGGGAGCCCAGGCCTGTGGCGCCCTAGCCCTTAGGCTTAGGGAGACCCAGGCCTGGGAATCTCCAGCCCTTAGGCTTAGGGAGCCCCAGGCCTGGGGCGCCACAGCCCTTAGGTTTTGGGAGCTCCAGTCCTGGGGCGCCCCTTCCCTTAGGCTTAGAGAACCCCAGGCCTGGGCCGCTCCAGATCTTAGGCTTAGGGAGTCCCAGACCTGTGGCGCCCCAGCCTTAGACTTTGGGAACTCCAGGCCTGGGGCCTCAGCCCTTAGGCTTTGGGAGCCCCAGGCCTGGGGCGCCCCAGCCCCTTGGCTTAGGTAGCCCTAGCCCTGGGGCACCTAGCACTTAGGCGTTGGGAGCCCCAGGCCTGGGGCGCCCCCGCCCTTCGGATTAGGGAGCCCCAGACCTGTGGCGCCCCAGCCCTTCGGCTTAGTGCGCGCCAGGCCTAAGGCGCCCCAGCCCTTAGGCTTTGGGAGCTCCAGTCCAGGGACGCCCCATCCCTTAGGCTTTGGGAGCCCCTGGCCTGGGTCGCGAAGGCCCTTAGGCTTTGGGAGCTCCAGGGTTGTGGCGCACCAGTCCTTAGCATTTGGAGGCCCAGGCCTGTGGCGCCCCAGCCCATAGGCTTTGGGAGCCCCAGGCCTGGGGCGCACCAGCCCTTAGGCATTGGGAGCCCGAGGCCTGAGGCGCCCCCGCGCTTAGGCTTTTGGAGCCCCAGGCTGGGGGCACGCCAGCCCTTAGGCTTTGGGAGCCCCAGGACTTAGGCGGCCCAGCCCTTAGGCTTTGGGAGCCCCAGGCCTGGGGCGCCGCAGCCCTTACGTTTTGGGAGCCACAGGGCTGAGGCGCCGCAGCCCTTAGGCTTTGGGGGCCCCAGGCCTGGAGCGACCCAGCCCTTAGGCTTTGGGAGCCGAAGGCCTGGGGCGCCCCAGCACTTAGGCTTTGGGAGCCCCAGGCCTGAGGAGCCCCAGCCCTTAGGCTTTGGGAGCCCCAGACCTTGGGCGCCCCAGCCCTTAGGCTTAGGGAGGCCAAGAGCTGCGATGCCCCTGCCCTTAGGCTTAGGGAGCCCAAAGCCTGGGGCCCCACAGCCCTTAGGCTTAGGGAGCCCATGGCCTGGGGCGTCCCACCCCTTAGGCTTAGGGAGCCCCAGGCCTCGGGCGCCCCAGCCCTTAGGCTTAGGGAGCCCATGGCCTAGGACACCCCAGCCCTTAGGCTTAGGGAGCCCCAGGCCTGGGGCGCCACAGCCCTTAGGCTTTGGGAGCTCCAGTCCTGTGACTCCCCTTCCCTTAGGCTTTGTGAGCCCTAGACCTGGGGCGCCCCAGCCCATAGGCTGAGGGAGCCCATGGCCTGGGACGCCCCAGCCCTTCGGCTTAGGGAGCCCCAGGCCTGGGGCGCCACAGCCCTTAGACTTTTGGGGCCCCAGGGCTGGGGCGCCTCAGCCCTTCGGCTTTTGTGTTACCAGGCCTGGGGTGCCCCAGCACTTAGGCTTTGGTAGCCCCAGGCCTGGGGCTCCCCAGCCCTTAGGCTTAGGGAGCCCCACGCCAGGGGGGACCCAGCCCTTCGGCTTAGGGAGCCCCAAAGTTGGGGAATCCCAGCCCTTAGGCTTTTGGAGCCCCAGGCCTATGGCGCCCAACCCTTCGGCTTAGGGAGCCCCAGGCCTGGGTCGCCCCAGCCCTTAGGCTTAGGAATCCCTGGCCTGGGGCGCCCCTACCTTTAGGCTTTGGGAGCCCCAGGCCTGGGGCCCCCCAGCCCTTAGGCTTTTGGAGCCCCAGGCCTATGGCGCCCAAGCCCTTAGGCTTAGGGAGACCCAGGCCTGGGCAGCTCCAGCCCTTAGGCTTAGGGTGCCCCAGGCTTGGGGCGCCTCTTCCCTTAGACTTAGAGAATCCCAGGCCTGGGTCGCCCCAGCTCTTAGGCTTAGGGAGGCCAAGGGCTGCGACGCCCCTCCCCTTAGGCTTAGGGAGCCCCAAGCCTGGGACCCCACAGCCCTTAGGCTGAGGGAGCCCATGGCCTGGGACGCTCCAGCCCTTAGGCTTAGGGAGCCCCAGGCCTGGGACGCCCCCGCCGTTCGGCTTAGGGCGCGCCAGGCCTAGGGCACCCCAGCCCTTAGGCTTTGGGAGCCCTAGACCTGGGGTGCCCCAGCCCTTAGGCGTGGGAGCCCCAGGCATGGAGCGCTCCAGCCATTAGGCTTAGGGAGTCCCAGGCCTGGGGAGCCCCAGCCCTTAGGCTTAGGGAGCCCAAGGGCTACGACGCCCCAGCCCTTAGGCTTTGGGAGCCACAGGCCAGATGCGCCCCAACCCTTAGGCTTAGGGAGACCCAGGCCTGGGGCGCCACAGCCCTTAGTCTTAGGGAGCCCCAGGCCTGGGACGCCCCCGCCCTTCGGCTTCGGGCGCGCCAGGCCTAGGGTGCCCCAGCCCTTAGGCTTTGGGAGCCTTAGACCTGGGGTGCCCCAGCTCTTGGGCTTAGGGTGCCCCAGGCCTGGGGCGCCCCAGCCCTTAGGCTTAGGGAGCCCAAGGGCTGCTACGCCTCTGCCCTTAGGCTTTGGGAGCCTCAGGCCTGATGCGCCCCAGCCCTTAGGCTTAGGGAGCCCCAGGCCTAGGGCGCCACAGTCCTTAGCCATAGGGAGCTATGGCCTGGGATGCCCCAGCCCTTCGGCTTAGGGTGTCCCAGTTCTGGGGCGTCCCAAGCCTTATTCTTAGGAAGCACCAGGCCTGGGGCGCCCCAGCCCTTCGGCTTTGGGATTCCCAGGCCTGGGGTGCCCCAGCCCTCTAGGCTTTGGTAGCCCCAGACCTGGGGCTCCCCAGCCTTTAGGCTTAGGGAGCCCCACGCCAGGGGGGACCCAGCCCTTCGGCTTAGGGAGCCCCAAGGCTGGGGCGTCCCAGCCCTTAGGCTTTTGGATCCCCAGGCCTATGGCGCCCAACCCTTCGGCTTAGGGCGACCCAAGCCTGGGTCGCCCCAGCCCTTAGGCTTAGGGATCCCTGGCCTGGGGCGCCCCTACCTTTAGGCTTTCGGAGCCCCAGGCCTAGGGCGCCACAGTCCTTAGCCATAGGGAGCCCATGGCCTGGGATGCGCCAGCCCTTCGGCTTAGGGTGTCCCAGTTCTGGGGCGTCCCAAGCCTTATTCTTAGGAAGCACCAGGCCTGGGGCGCCCCAGCCCTTCGGCTTTGGGAGTCCCAGGCCTGGGGTGCCCCAGCCCTTAGGCTTTGGTAGCCCCAGGCCTGGGGCTCCCCAGCCCTTAGGCTTAGGGAGCCCCATGCCAGTGGGGACCCAGCCCTTCGGCTTAGGGAGCCCCAAGGCTGGGGCGTCCCAGCCCTTAGGCTTTTGGAGCCCCAGGCCTGTGGCACCCAACCCTTCGGCTTAGGGCGACCCAGACCTGGGTCGCCCCAGCCATTAGGCTTAGGGATCCCTGGCCTGGGGCGCCCCTACCTTTAGGCTTTCCCAGCCCCAGGCCTATGGCGCCCAAGCCCTTAGGCTTAGGGAGACCCAGGCCTGGGAAGCTCCAGCCCTTAGGATTTGGGATCCCCAGGCATGGAGCGCTCCAGCCATTAGGCTTAGGGAACCCCAGGCCTGGGGCGACCCAACCTTTAGGCTTTCGGAGCCCCTGGCCTGGTGCGCCACAGCCCTTAGGCTTAGGGAGCCCCAGGCCTGGGACGCCCACGCCCTTCGGCTTAGGGCGCGCCAGGCCTAGGGCGCCCCAGCCCTTAGGCTTTGGGAGCCCTAGACCTGTGGTGCCCCAGCCCTTGGGCTTAGGGTGTCCCAGGACTGGGGCGCCACAGCCCTTAGGCTTAGGGAGCCCAAGGGCTGCGACGCCCCTGCCCTTAGGTTTGGGAGCCCCAGGCCTGATGCGCCCCAGCCCTTAGGTTTAGGGAGCACAGGCCTAGGGCGCCACAGTCCTTAGCCTTAGGGAGCCCATGGCCTGGGACGCCCCAGCCCTTCGGCTTAGGGTGTCCCAGTTCTGGGGCGTCCCAACCCTTATTCTTAGGGAGCACCAGGCCTGGGGCGCCCCAGCCCTTTGGCTTAGGGAGCTCCAGTTCTGGGGCTTCCCAACCCTTAGGCTTAGGGAACACCAGGCCTGGGGCGCCCCAGCCCTTAGGCTGAGGGAGCCCATGGCCTGGGACACCCCAGACCTTCGGATTAGGGAGCCCAGGCCTGTGGCGCCCTAGCCCTTAGGCTTAGGGAGACCCAGGCCTGGGAATCTCCAGCCCTTAGGCTTAGGGAGCCCCAGGCCTGGGGCGCCACAGCCCTTAGGTTTTGGGAGCTCCAGTCCTGGGGCGCCCCTTCCCTTAGGCTTAGAGAACCCCAGGCCTGGGCCGCTCCAGATCTTAGGCTTAGGGAGTCCCAGACCTGTGGCGCCCCAGCCTTAGACTTTGGGAACTCCAGGCCCGGGGCCTCAGCCCTTAGGATTTGGGAGCCCCAGGCCTGGGGCGCCCCAGCCCCTTGGCTTAGGTAGCCCTAGCCCTGGGGCACCTAGCACTTAGGCTTTGGGATCTCCAGTCTTGGGGTGCCCCAGCCCTTAGGCTTTGGGAGGCCTAGGTCTACGGCGCCCCAGCCCTTAGGCGTTGGGAGCCCCAGGCCTGGGGCGCCCCCGCCCTTCGGATTAGGGAGCCCCAGACCTGTGGCGCCCCAGCCCTTCGGCTTAGTGCGCGCCAGGCCTAAGGCGCCCCAGCCCTTAGGCTTTGGGAGCTCCAGTCCAGGGACGCCCCATCCCTTAGGCTTTGGGAGCCCCTGGCCTGGGTCGCGAAGGCCCTTAGGCTTTGGGAGCTCCAGGGTTGTGGCGCACCAGTCCTTAGCATTTGGAGGCCCAGGCCTGTGGCGCCCCAGCCCATAGGCTTTGGGAGCCCCAGGCCTGGGGCGCACCAGCCCTTAGGCATTGGGAGCCCGAGGCCTGAGGCGCCCCCGCGCTTAGGCTTTTGGAGCCCCAGGCTGGGGGCACGCCAGCCCTTAGGCTTTGGGAGCCCCAGGACTTAGGCGGCCCAGCCCTTAGGCTTTGGGAGCCCCAGGCCTGGGGCGCCGCAGCCCTTACGTTTTGGGAGCCACAGGGCTGAGGCGCCGCAGCCCTTAGGCTTTGGGGGCCCCAGGCCTGGAGCGACCCAGCCCTTAGGCTTTGGGAGCCGAAGGCCTGGGGCGCCCCAGCACTTAGGCTTTGGGAGCCCCAGGCCTGAGGAGCCCCAGCCCTTAGGCTTTGGGAGCCCCAGACCTTGGGCGCCCCAGCCCTTAGGCTTAGGGAGGCCAAGAGCTGCGATGCCCCTGCCCTTAGGCTTAGGGAGCCCAAAGCCTGGGGCCCCACAGCCCTTAGGCTTAGGGAGCCCATGGCCTGGGGCGTCCCACCCCTTAGGCTTAGGGAGCCCCAGGCCTCGGGCGCCCCAGCCCTTAGGCTTAGGGAGCCCATGGCCTAGGACACCCCAGCCCTTAGGCTTAGGGAGCCCCAGGCCTGGGGCGCCACAGCCCTTAGGCTTTGGGAGCTCCAGTCCTGTGACTCCCCTTCCCTTAGGCTTTGTGAGCCCTAGACCTGGGGCGCCCCAGCCCATAGGCTGAGGGAGCCCATGGCCTGGGACGCCCCAGCCCTTCGGCTTAGGGAGCCCCAGGCCTGGGGCGCCACAGCCCTTAGACTTTTGGGGCCCCAGGGCTGGGGCGCCTCAGCCCTTCGGCTTTTGTGTTACCAGGCCTGGGGTGCCCCAGCCCTTAGGCTTTGGTAGCCCCAGGCCTGGGGCTCCCCAGCCCTTAGGCTTAGGGAGCCCCACGCCAGGGGGGACCCAGCCCTTCGGCTTAGGGAGCCCCAAAGTTGGGGAATCCCAGCCCTTAGGCTTTTGGAGCCCCAGGCCTATGGCGCCCAACCCTTCGGCTTAGGGAGCCCCAGGCCTGGGTCGCCCCAGCCCTTAGGCTTAGGAATCCCTGGCCTGGGGCGCCCCTACCTTTAGGCTTTGGGAGCCCCAGGCCTGGGGCCCCCCAGCCCTTAGGCTTTTGGAGCCCCAGGCCTATGGCGCCCAAGCCCTTAGGCTTAGGGAGACCCAGGCCTGGGAAGCTCCAGCCCTTAGGCTTAGGGTGCCCCAGGCTTGGGGCGCCTCTTCCCTTAGACTTAGAGAACCCCAGGCCTGGGTCGCCCCAGCTCTTAGGCTTAGGGAGCCCCAGGCCTGGGGCGCCCCAGCCTTAGACTTTGGTAACTCCAGGCCTGAGGCGCCCCAGCCCTCAGTCTTTGGGAGCCCCAGGCCTGGGGCGCCCCAGCCCTTTTGCCTAGGTAGCCCTAGCCCTGGGGCACCCAGCACTTAGACTTTGGGAGCCCCATTCTTGGGGTGCCCCAGCCCTTAGGCTTTGGGAGGCCTAGGTCTACGGCGCCCCAGCCCTTAGGCGTTGGGAACCCCAGGCCTGGGGCGCCCCCGCCCTTCGGATTAGGGAGCCCCAGACCTGTGGCGCCCCAGCTCTTCGGCTTAGTGCGCACCAGTCCTAGGGCGCCCCAGCCATTAGGCTTTGGTAGCTCCAGTCCTGTGGCGCCCCATCCCTTAGGCTTTAGAAGCCACTGGCCTGGGGCGCGAATGCCCTTAGGCTTTGAGAGATCCAGGCCTGTGGCACACTTGTCCTTAGCATTTGGAGGCCCAGGCCTGGGGCGCCCCAGCCCATAGGCTTTGGGAGCCCCAGCCGTGGGGCGCACCAGCCCTAAGGCATTGGGAGCCCCCTGCCTGGGGCGCCCCAGCCCTTAGGCTTACGGAACCCCAGGCCGGGGACGCCCCCGCCCTTCGGCTTAGGGCGCGCCAGGCCTAGGGCTCCCTAGGCCTTAGGCTTTGGGAGCCCCAGACCTGGGGAGTCCCAGCCCTTAGGCTTAGGGAGCCCCAGGCCTGGGACGCCCCCGACCTTCGGCTTAGGGCGCGCCAGGACTAAGGCGCCTCAGCCCTTATGCTTAGGGAGCCCAAGCGCTGCGACGCCCCTGCCCTTAGCCTTAGGGAGCCCCAGACATGGGGCGCTCCAGCCCTTAGGCTTAGGGAGCCCCAGGCCTCGGGCGCCCCAGCCTTTAGACTTTGGGAGGCCCAGACCTGGGGCGCCCAACCCTTAGGCTTAGGGAGGCCAAGGGTTGCGACTCCCCTGCCCTTAGGCTTAGGGAGCCCCAAGCCTGGGGCCCCACAGCCCTTAGACTTAGGGAGCCCATGGCCTGGGACGCCCCAGCCCTTCGGCTTAGGGAGCCCCAGGCCTGGGGCGTCCCAGCCCTTAGGCTTAGGGAGCCCCAGGCCTCGGGCGCTCCAGCCCTTAGACTGAGGGAGCTCATTGCCTGGGATGCCCCAGTCCTTAGGTTAGGGAGCCCCAGGCCTGGGACGCCCCCGCCCTTCGGCTTAGGGCGCGCCAGGCCTAGGGCGCCACAGACCTTAGGCTTTGGGAGCCCTAGACCTGGGGTGCCCCAGCCCTTAGGATTTGGGAGCCCCAGGCATGGAGCGCTCCAGCCATTAGGCTTAGGGAACTCCAGGCCTGGGGCGACCCAACCCTTAGGCTTTCGGAGCCCCTGGCCTGGTGCGCCACAGCCCTTAGGCTTAGGGAGCCCCAGGCCTGGGACGCCCACGCCCTTCGGCTTAGGGCGCGCCAGGCCTAGGGCGCCCCAGCCCTTAGGCTTTGGGAGCCCTAGACCTGTGGTGCCCCAGCCCTTGGGCTTAGGGTGTCCCAGGACTGGGGCGCCCCAGCCCTTAGGCTTAGGGAGCCCAAGGGCTGCGACGCCCCTGCCCTTAGGTTTGGGAGCCCCAGGCCTGATGCGCCCCAGCCCTTAGGCTTAGGGAGCACAGGCCTAGGGCGCCACAGTCCTTAGCCTTAGGGAGCCCATGGCCTGGGACGCCCCAGCCCTTAGGCTGAGGGAGCCCATGGCCTGGGACACCCCAGACCTTCGGATTAGGGAGCCCAGGCCTGTGGCGCCCTAGCCCTTAGGCTTAGGGAGACCCAGGCCTGGGAATCTCCAGCCCTTAGGCTTAGGGAGCCCCAGGCCTGGGGCGCCACAGCCCTTAGGTTTTGGGAGCTCCAGTCCTGGGGCGCCCCTTCCCTTAGGCTTAGAGAACCCCAGGCCTGGGCCGCCCCAGATCTTAGGCTTAGGGAGTCCCAGACCTGTGGCGCCCCAGCCTTAGACTTTGGGAACTCCAGGCCTGGGGCCTCAGCCCTAAGGCTTTGGGAGCCCCAGGCCTGGGGCGCCCCAGCCCCTTGGCTTAGGTAGCCCTAGCCCTGGGGCACCTAGCACTTAGGCTTTGGGATCTCCAGTCTTGGGGTGCCCCAGCCCTTAGGCTTTGGGAGGCCTAGGTCTACGGCGCCCAGCCCTTAGGCGTTGGGAGCCCCAGGCCTGGGGCGCCCCCGCCCTTCGGATTAGGGAGCCCCAGACCTGTGGCGCCCCAGCCCTTCGGCTTAGTGCGCGCCAGGCCTAAGGCGCCCCAGCCCTTAGGCTTTGGGAGCTCCAGTCCAGGGACGCCCCATCCCTTAGGCTTTGGGAGCCCCTGGCCTGGGTCGCGAAGGCCCTTAGGCTTTGGGAGCTCCAGGGTTGTGGCGCACCAGTCCTTAGCATTTGGAGGCCCAGGCCTGTGGCGCCCCAGCCCATAGGCTTTGGGAGCCCCAGGCCTGGGGCGCACCAGCCCTTAGGCATTGGGAGCCCGAGGCCTGAGGCGCCCCCGCGCTTAGGCTTTTGGAGCCCCAGGCTGGGGGCACGCCAGCCCTTAGGCTTTGGGAGCCCCAGGACTTAGGCGGCCCAGCCCTTAGGCTTTGGGAGCCCCAGGCCTGGGGCGCCGCAGCCCTTACGTTTTGGGAGCCACAGGGCTGGGGCGCCGCAGCCCTTAGGCTTTGGGGGCCCCAGTCCTGGAGCGCCCCAGCCCTTAGGCTTTGGGAGCCGAAGGCCTGGGGCGCCCCAGCACTTAGGCTTTGGGAGCCCCAGGCCTGAGGAGCCCCAGCCCTTAGGCTTTGGGAGCCCCAGACCTTGGGCGCCCCAGCCCTTAGGCTTAGGGAGGCCAAGAGCTGCGATGCCCCTGCCCTTAGGCTTAGGGAGCCGAAAGCCTGGGGCCCCACAGCCCTTAGGCTTAGGGAGCCCATGGCCTGGGGCGTCCCACCCCTTAGGCTTAGGGAGCCCCAGGCCTCGGGCGCCCCAGCCCTTAGGCTTAGGGAGCTCATGGCCTGGGACACCCCAGCCCTTAGGCTTAGGGAGCCCCAGGCCTGGGGCGCCACAGCCCTTAGGCTTTGGGAGCTCCAGTCCTGTGACTCCCCTTCCCTTAGGCTTTGTGAGCCCTAGACCTGGGGCGCCCCAGCCCTGAGGCTTTGGGAGCCCCAGGCATGGAGCGCTCCAGCCATTAGGCTTAGAGAGCCCCAGGCCTTGGGCGAACCAGCCCTTAGGCTTAAGGAGCCCATGGCCTGGGACGCCCCAGCCATTTGGCTTAGGGCGCGCCAGGCCTCGGGCGCCCCAGCACTTAGGTTTTGGGAGCCCTAGACTTGGGGCGCCCATGCCCTTAGGCTTAGGGTGCCCGAAGCCTGGGGCGCCCCAGCCCTTAGGCTTAGGGAGCCCCAGGCCTCGGACGCCCCAGCCTTTAGTCTTTGGGAGGCCCAGACCTGTGGCGCCCCTGCCCTTAGGCTTAGGGAGGCCAAGGGCTGCGACGCCCCAGCCCTTAGACTTAGGGATCCCTGGCCTGGGACGCCCCCGCCCTTCGGCTTAGGGCGCGCCAGGCCTAGGGCGCCCCAGCCCTTAGTCTTTGGGAGCCCTAGACCTGGGGTGCCCCAGCCCTTAGTCTTTGGGAGCCCCAGGCATGGAGCGCTCCAGCCCTTAGGCTTAGGGAGTCCCAGGCCTGGGGCGACCCAGCCCTTAGGCTTTGGGAGCCCCAGGCCTGGGGCGCCCCGGCCCTTAGGCTTAGGGAGCCCAAGGGCTGCGACCCCCCTGCCCTTAGGCTTTGGGAGCCCCAGGCCTGATGTGCCCCAGCCCTTAGGCTTAGGGAGCCCCAGGCCTAGGGCGCCACAGTCCATAGCCATAGGCAGCCCATGGCCTGGGACGCCCCAGCCCTTCGACTTAGGGTGTCCCAGTTCTGGGGCGTCCCAACCCTTACTCTTAGGAAGCACCAGGCCTGGGGCGCCCCAGCCCTTCGGCTTAGGGAGCTCCAGTTCTGGGGTTTCCCAACCCTTAGGCTTAGGGAGCACCAGGCCTGGGGCGCCCCAGCCCATAGGCTGAGGGAGCCTATGGCCTGGGACGCCCCAGCCCTTCGGCTTAGGGAGCCCCAGGCCTGGGGCGCCACAGCCCTTAGACTTTTGGGGCCCCAGGGCTGGGGCGCCTCAGCCCTTCGGCTTTTGTGTTACCAGGCCTGGGGTCCCCCAGCTCTTAGGCTTTGGTAGCCCCAGGCCTGGGGCTCCCCAGCCCTTAGGCTTAGGGAGCCCCACGCCAGGGGGGACCCAGCCCTTCGGCTTAGGGAGCCCAAAAGTTGGGGAATCCCAGCCCTTAGGCTTTTGGAGCCCCAGGCCTATGGCGCCCAACCCTTCGGCTTAGGGAGCCCCAGGCCTGGGTCGCCCCAGCCCTTAGGCTTAGGAATCCCTGGCCTGGGGCGCCCCTACCTTTAGGCTTTGGGAGCCCCAGGCCTGGGGCCCCCCAGCCCTTAGGCTTTTGGAGCCCCAGGCCTATAGCGCCCAAGCCCTTAGGCTTAGGGAGACCCAGGCCTGGGAAGCTCCAGCCCTTAGGCTTAGGGTGCCCCAGGCCTGGGGCGCCTCTTCCCTTAGGCTTAGAGAACCCCATGCCTGGGTCGCCCCAGCTCTTAGGCTTAGGGAGCCCCAGGCCTGGGGCGCCCCAGCCTTAGATTTTGGGAACTCCAGGCCTGGGGCGCCACAGCCCTTAGTCTTTGGGAGCCCCAGGCCTGGGGCGCCCCAGCCCTTAGGCTTTGGGAGCCCTAGACCTGGGGTGCCCTAGCCCTTGGGCTTTGGGTGTCCCAGGACTGGGGCGCCCCAGCCCTTAGGCTTAGGGAGTCCAAGGGCTGCGACGCCCCTGCCCTTAGGTTTGGGAGCCCCAGGCCTGATGCGCCCCAGCCCTTAGGCTTAGGGAGCACAGGCCTAGGGCGCCACAGTCCTTAGCCTTAGGGAGCCCATGGCCTGGGACGCCCCAGCCCTTAGGTTTTGGGAGCTCCAGTCCTGGGGCGCCCCTTCCCTTAGGCTTAGGGAGCACCAGGCCTGGGGCGCCCCAGCCCTTAGGCTGAGGGAGCCCATGGCCTGGGACACCCCAGACCTTCGGCTTAGGGAGCCCAGGCCTGTGGCGCCCTAGCCCTTAGGCTTAGGGAGTCCCAGGCCTGGGAATCTCCAGTCCTTAGGCTTAGGGAGCCCCAGGCCTGGGGCGCCACAGCCCTTAGGTTTTGGGAGCTCCAGTCCTGGGGCGCCCCTTCCCTTAGGCTTAGAGAACCCCAGGCCTGGGCCGCCCCAGATCTTAGGCTTATGGAGTCCCAGACCTGTGGTGCCCCAGCCTTAGACTTTGGGAACTCCAGGCCTGGGGCCTCAGCCCTTAGGTTTTGGGAGCCCCAGGCCTGGGGCGCCCCAGCCCCTTGGCTTAGGTAGCCCTAGCCCTGGGGCACCTAGCACTTAGGCTTTGGGATCTCCAGTCTTGGGGTGCCCCAGCCCTTAGGCTTTGGGAGGCCTAGGTCTACGGCGCCCCAGCCCTTAGGCGTTGGGAGCCCCAGGCCTGGGGCGCCCCCGCCCTTCGGATTTGGGAGCCCCAGACCTGTGGCGCCCAAGCCCTTCGGCTTAGTGCGCGCCAGGCCTAAGGCGCCCCAGCCCTTAGGCTTTGGGAGCTCCAGTCCAGGGACGCCCCATCCCTTAGGCTTTCGGAGCCCCTGGCCTGGGTCGCGAAGGCCCTTAGGCTTTGGGAACTCCAGGGTTGTGGCGCACCAGTCCTTAGCATTTGGAGGCCCAGGCCTGTGGCGCCCCAGCCCATAGGTTTTGGGAGCCCCAGGCCTGGGGCGCACCAGCCCTTAGGCATTGGGAGCCCGAGGCCTGAGGCGCCCCCGCGCTTAGGCTTTGGGAGCCCCAGGCTGGGGGCACGCCAGCCCTTAGGCTTTGGGAGCCCCAGGACTTAGGCGGCTCTGCCCTTAGGCTTTGGAAGCCCCAGGCCTGGGGCGCCGCAGCCCTTACGTTTTGGGAGCCACAGGGCTGGGGCGCCGCAGCCCTTAGGCTTTGGGGGCCCCAGGCCTGGGGGGCCCCAGCCCTTAGGCTTTGGGAGCCGAAGGCCTGGGGCGCCCCAGCACTTAGGCTTTGGGAGCCCCAGGCCTGAGGAGCCCCAGCCCTTAGGCTTTGGGAGCCCCAGACCTTGGGCGCCCCAGCCCTTAGGCTTAGGGAGGCCAAGAGCTGCGATGCCCCTGCCCTTAGGCTTAGGGAGCCCAAAGCCTGGGGCCCCACAGCCCTTAGGCTTAGGGAGCCCATGGCCTGGGGCGTCCCAGCCCTTAGGCTTAGGGAGCCCCAGGCCTCGGGCGCCCCAGCCCTTAGGCTTAGGGAGCCCATAGCCTGGGACACCCCAGCCCTTAGGCTTAGGGAGCCCCAGGCCTGGGGCGCCACAGCCCTTAGGCTTTGGGAGCTCCAGTCCTGTGACGCCCCTTCCCTTAGGCTTTGTGAGCCCTAGACCTGGGGCGCCCCAGTCCTTAGGCTTTGGGAGCCCCAGGCATGGAGCGCTCCAGCCATTAGGCTTAGAGAGCCCCAGGCCTGGGGCGAACCAGCCCTTAGGCTTAAGGAGCCCATGGCCTGGGACGCCCCAGCCATTTGGCTTAGGGCGCGCCAGGCCTCGGGCGCCCCAGCACTTAGGTTTTGGGAGCCCTAATCTTGGGGCGCCCCTGCCCTTAGGCTTAGGGTGCCCGAAGCCTGGGGCGCCCCAGCCCTTAGGCTTAGGGAGCCCCAGGCCTCGGACGCCCCAGCCTTTAGTCTTTGGGAGGCCCAGACCTGTGGCGCCCCAGCCCTTAGGCTTAGGGAGGCCAAGGGCTGCGACGCCCCAGCCCTTAGACTTAGGGATCCCTGGCCTGGGACGCCCCCGCCCTTCGGCTTAGGGCGCGCCAGGCCTAGGGCGCCCCAGCCCTTAGTCTTTGGGAGCCCTAGACCTGGGGTGCCCCAGCCCTTAGTCTTTGGGAGCCCCAGGCATGGAGCGCTCCAGCCCTTAGGCTTAGGGAGTCCCAGGCCTGGGGCGACCCAGCCCTTAGGCTTTGGGAGCCCCAGACCTGGGGCTCCCCGGCTCTTAGGCTTAGGGAGCCCAAGGGCTGCGACGCCCCTGCCCTTAGGCTTTGGGAGCCCCAGGCCTGATGTGCCCCAGCCCTTAGGCTTAGGGAGCACAGGCCTAGGGCGCCACAGTCCTTAGCCTTAGGGAGCCCATGGCCTGGGACGCCCCAGCCCTTCGGCTTAGGGTGTCCCAGTTCTGGGGCGTCCCAACCCTTATTCTTAGGGAGCACCAGGCCTGGGGCGCCCCAGCCCTTTGGCTTAGGGAGCTCCAGTTCTGGGGCTTCCCAACCCTTAGGCTTAGGGAGCACCAGGCCTGGGGCGCCCCAGCCCTTAGGCTGAGGGAGCCCATGGCCTGGGACACCCCAGACCTTCGGCTTAGGGAGCCCAGGCCTGTGGCGCCCTAGCCCTTAGGCTTAGGGAGACCCAGGCCTGGGAATCTCCAGCCCTTAGGCTTAGGGAGCCCCAGGCCTGGGGCGCCACAGCCCTTAGGTTTTGGGAGCTCCAGTCCTGGGGCGCCCCTTCCCTTAGGCTTAGAGAACCCCAGGCCTGGGCCGCCCCAGATCTTAGGCTTAGGGAGTCCCAGACCAGTGGCGCCCCAGCCTTAGACTTTGGGAACTCCAGGCCTGGGGCCTCAGACCTTAGGTTTTGGGAGCCCCAGGCCTGGGGCGCCCCAGCCCTTTGGCTTAGGTAGCCCTAGCCCTGGGGCACCTAGCACTTAGGCTTTGGGATCTCCAGTCTTGGGGTGCCCCAGCCCTTAGGCTTAGGGAGCCCCACGCCAGGGGGGACCCAGCCCTTCGGCTTAGGGTGCCCCGAATTTGGGGAATCCCAGCCCTTAGGCTTTTGGAGCCCCAGGCCTATGGCGCCCAACCCTTCGGCTTAGGGAGCCCAAGGCCTGGGTCGCCCCAGCCCTTAGGCTTAGGATTCCCTGGCCTGGGGCGCCCCTACCTTTAGGCTTTGGGAGCCCCAGGCCTGGGGCCCCCCAGCCCTTAGGCTTTTGGAGCCCCAGGCCTATGGCGCCCACGCCCTTAGGCTTAGGGAGACCCAGGCCTGGGAAGCTCCAGCCCTTAGGCTTATGGTGCCCCAGGCCTGGGGCGCCTCTTCCCTTAGGCTTAGAGAACCCCATGCCTGGGTCGCCCCAGCTCTTAGACTTAGGGAGCCCCAGGCCTGGGGCGCACCAGCCTTAGATTTTGGGAACTCCAGGCCTGGGGCGCCCCAGCCCTTAGTCTTTGGGAGCCCCAGGCCTGGGGCGCCCCAGCCCTTTGGCTTAGGTAGCCCTATCCCTGGGGCACCCAGCACTTAGGCTTTTGGAGCCCCATTCTTGGGGTGCCCCAGCCCTTAGGCTTTGGGAGGCCTAGGTCTACGGCGCCCCAGCCCTTAGGCTTTGGGAG
This sequence comes from Tenrec ecaudatus, assembly GCF_050624435.1. Classification (NCBI taxonomy): domain Eukaryota; kingdom Metazoa; phylum Chordata; class Mammalia; order Afrosoricida; family Tenrecidae; genus Tenrec; species Tenrec ecaudatus. The sequence continues at coordinate 94,050 of NW_027459561.1, read as the reverse complement.
CCCCAGCCTGGGGCGCCGCAGCCCTTACGTTTTGGGAGCCACAGGGCTGGGGCGCCGCAGCCTTTAGGCTTTGGGAGCCCCAGGCCTGGAGCGCCCCAGCCCTTAGGCTTTGGGAGCCGAAGGCCTGGGGCGCCCCAGCCCTTAGGCTTTGGGAGCCCCAGGCCTGAGGAGCCCCGGCCCTTAGGCTTTGGGAGTCCCAGACCTGGGGCGCCCCAGCCCTTAGGCTTAGGGAGGCCAAGAGCTGCGTCGCCCCTGCGCTTAGGCTTAGGGAGCCCCAAGCCTGGGGCCCCACAGCCCTTAGGCTTAGGGAGCCCATGGCCTGGGGCGTCCCAGCCCTTAGGCATATGGAGCCCCAGGCCTCGGGCGCCCCAGCCCTTAGGCTTAGGGAGCCCATGGCCTGGGACGCCCCAGCCCTTAGGCTTAGGGAGCCCCAGGCCTGGGACGCCCCCTCCCTTCGGCTTAGGACACGCCAGGCCTAGGGCACCCCAGCCCTTAGGCTTTGAGAGCCCTAGACCAGGGGCGCCCCAGCCCTTAGGCTTTGGGAACCCCAGGCATGGAGCGCTCCAGCCATTAGGCTTAGAGAGCCCCAGGCCTGGGGCGAACCAGCCCTTAGGCTTAAGGAGCCCATGGCCTGGGACGCCCCAGCCATTTGGTTACGGCGCGCCAGGCCTCGGGCGCCCCAGCACTTAGGTTTTGGGAGCCCTAATCTTGGGGCGCCCCTGCCCTTAGGCTTAGGTTGCCCGAGGCCTGGGGCGCCGCAGCCCTTAGGCTTAGGGAGCCCCAGGCCTCGGACGCCCCAGCCTTTAGTCTTTGGGAGGCCCAGACCTGTGGCGCCCCAACCCTTAGGCTTAGGGAGGCCAAGGGCTGCGACGCCCCAGCCCTTAGACTTAGGGATCCCTGGCCTGGGACGCCCCCGCCCTTCGGTTTAGGGCGCGCCAGGCCTAGGGCGCCCCAGCCCTTAGTCTTTGGGAGCCCTAGACCTGGGGTGCCCCAGCCCTTAGTCTTTGGGAGCCCCAGGCATGGAGCGCTCCAGCCCTTAGGCTTAGGGAGTCCCAGGCCTGGGGCGACCCAGCCCTTAGGCTTTGGGAGCCCCAGGCCTTCGGCGCCCCGGCCCTTAGGCTTAGGGAGCCCAAGGGCTGCGACGCCCCTGCCCTTAGGCTTTGGGAGCCCCAGGCCTGATGCGCCCCAGCCCTTAGGCTTAGGGAGCCCCAGGCCTAGGGCGCCACACTCCATAGCCATAGGGAGCCCATGGCCTGGGACGCCCCAGCCCTTCGACTTAGGGTGTCCCAGTTCTGGGGCGTCCCAACCCTTACTCTTAGGAAGCACCAGGCCTGGGGCGCCCCAGCCCTTCGGCTTAGGGAGCTCCAGTTCTGGGGTTTCCCAACCCTTAGGCTTAGGGAGCACCAGGCCTGGGGCGCCCCAGCCCTTAGGCTGAGGGAGCCCATGGCCTGGGACGCCCCAGCCCTTCGGCTTAGGGAGCCCCAGGCCTGGGGCGCTACAGCCCTTAGACTTTTGGGGCCCCAGGGCTGGGGCGCCTCAGCCCTTCGGCTTTTGGTGTACCAGGCCTGGGGTGCCCCAGCCCTTAGGCTTTGGTAGCCCCAGGCCTGGGGCTCCCTAGCCCTTAGGCTTAGGGAGCCCCACGCCAGGGGGGACCCAGCCCTTCGGCTTAGGGAGCCCCAAAGCTGGGGCATCCCAGCCCTTAGGCTTTTGGAGCCCCAGGCCTATAGCGCCCAACCCTTCGGCTTAGGGAGCCCCAGGCCTGGGTCGCCCCAGCCCTTAGGCTTAGGATTCCCTGGCCTGGGGCGCCCCTACCTTTAGGCTTTGGGAGCCCCAGGCCTGGGGCCCCCCAGCCCTTAGGCTTTTGGAGCCCCAGGCCTATGGCGCCCAAGCCCTTAGGCTTAGGGAGACCCAGGCCTGGGAAGCTCCAGCCCTTAGGCTTAGGGTGCCCCAGGCCTGGGGCGCCTCTTCCCTTAGGCTTAGAGAACCCAAGGCCTGGGTCGCCCCAGCTCTTAGGCTTAGGGAGCCCCAGGCCTGGAGCGCCCCAGCCTTAAATTTTGGGAACTCCAGGCCTGGGGCGCCCCAGCCCTTAGTCTTTGGGAGCCCCAGGCCTGGGGCGTCCCAGCCCTTTGGCTTAGGTAGCCCTAGCCCTGGGGCACCCAGCATTTAGGCTTTGGGAGCCCCATTCTTGGGGTGCCCCAGCCCTTAGGCCTTGGGAGCCCTAGGTCTACGGCGCCCCAGCCCTTAGGTGTTGGGAACCCCAGGCCTGGGGCGCCCCCGCCCTTCGGATTAGGGAGCCCCAGACCTGTGGTGCCCCACCCTTCGGCTTAGTGCGCGCCAGGCCTAGGGTGCCCCAGCCCTTAGGCTTTGGGAGCTCCAGTCCTGGGGCGCCCCATCACTTAGGCTTTAGAAGCCCCTGGCCTGGGGCGCGAATGCCCTGAGGCTTTGGGAGATCCAGGCCTGTGGCGCACTTGTCCTTAGCATTTGGAGGCCCAGGCCTGGGGCGCCCCAGCCCTTAGGCTTATGGAGCCCCAGGCCAGATGCGCCCCAGCCCTTAGGCTTAGGGAGACCCAGGCCTGGGACGCCCCATCCCTTAGGCTTTGGGAGCCCCTGGCCTGGGGCGCGAATGCCCTTAGGCTTTGGGAGCTCCAGGTCTGTGGCGCACCAGTCCTTAGCATTTGGAGGCCCAGGCCTGTGGCGCCCCAGTCCTTAGGCGTTGGGAGCCCCAGGCCTGGGGCGACCCCGCCCTTCGGATTAGGGAGCCCCAGTCCTGTGGCGCCCCAGCCCTTCGGATTAGTGCGCGCCAGGCCTAGGGCGCCCCAGCACTTAGGATTTGGGAGCTCCAGTCCTGGGACGCCCCATTCCTTAGGCTTTGGGAGCTCCTGGCCTGGGGCGCGAATGCCCTTAGGCTTTGGGAGCTCCAGGCCTGTGGCGCACCAGTCCTTAGCATTTGGAGGCCCAGGCCTGTGGCGCCCCAGCCCATAGGCTTTGGGAGCGCCAGGCCTGGGGCGCACCAGCCCTTAGGCATTGGGTGCCCCAGGCCTGAGGCGCCCCAGCGCTTAGGTTTTGGGAGCCCCAGGCTTGGTGCACCCCAGCTATTAGGCTTTGGGAGCCCCAGGACATAGGCGGCCCAGCCCTTAGGCTTTGGGAGCCCCAGGCCTGGGGCGCCGCAGCCCTTACGTTTTGGGAGCCACAGGGCTGGGGCGCCGCAGCCCTTAGGCTTTGGGAGCCCCAGATCTGAGTAACCCCAGCCCTTAGGCTTTGGGAGTCCCAGACCTGGGGCACCCCAGCCCTTAGGCTTAGGGAGGCCAAGAGCTGCGTCGCCCCTGCCCTTAGGCTTAGGAAGCCCCAAGCCTGGGGCCCCACAGCCCTTAGGTTTAGGGAGCCCATGGCCTGGGGCGTTCTAGCCCTTAGGCATAGGGAGCCCCAGGCCTCTGGCGCCCCAGCCCTTAGGCTTAAGGAGCCCATGGCCTGGGACGCCCCAGCCATTTGGCTTAGGGCGCGCCAGGCCTAGGGCGCCCCAGCACTTAGGTTTTGGGAGCCCTAGACTTGGGGCGCCCATGCCCTTAGGCTTAGGGTGCCCGAGGCCTGGGGCGCCCCAGCCCTTAGGCTTAGGGAGCCCCAGGCCTCGGACGCCCCAGCTTTTTGTCTTTGGGAGGCCCAGACCTGTGGCGCCCCAGCCCATAGGCTTAGGGAGGCCAAGGGCTGCGACGCCCCAGCCCTTAGACTTAGGGATCCCTGGCCTGGGACGCCCCCGCCCTTCAGCTTAGGGCGCGCCAGGCCTAGGGCGCCCCAGCCCTTAGTCTTTGGGAGCCCTAGACCTGGGGTGCCCCAGCCCTTAGTCTTTGGGAGCCCCAGGCATGGAGCGCTCCAGCCCTTAGGCTTAGGGAGTCCCAGGCCTGGAGCGACCCAGCCCTTAGGCTTAGGGAGCCCCAGGCCTAGGGCGCCACAGTCCATAGCCATAGGGAGCCCATGGCCTGGGACGCCCCAGCCCTTCGACTTAGGGTGTCCCAGTTCTGGGGTGTCCCAACCCTTATTCTTAGGAAGCACCAGGCCTGGGGCGCCCCAGCCCTTCGGCTTAGGGAGCTCCAGTTCTGGGGTTTCCCAACCCTTAGGATTAGGGAGCACCAGGCCTGGGGCGCCCCAGCCCATGGGATGAGGGAGCCCATGGCCTGGGACGCCCCAGCCCTTCGGCTTAGGGAGCCCCAGGCCTGGGGCGCCACAGCCCTTAGACTTTTGGGGCCCCAGGGCTGGGGCGACCCAGCCCTTCGGCTTTTGGAGTACCAGGCCTGGGGTGCCCCAGCACTTAGGCTTTGGTAGCCCAGGCCTGGGGCTCCCCAGCCCTTAGGCTTAGGGAGCCCCACGCCAGGGGGGACCCAGCCCTTCGGCTTAGGGAGCCCCAAAGCTGGGGCATCCCAGCCCTTAGGCTTTTGGAGCCCCAGGCCTATGGCGCCCAACCCTTCGGCTTAGGGAGCCCCAGGCCTGGGTCGCCCCAGCCCTTAGGCTTAGGAATCCCTGGCCAGGGGCGCCCCTACCTTTAGGCTTTGGGAGCCCCAGGCCTGGGGCCCCCCAGCCCTTAGGCTTTTGGAGCCCCAGGCCTATGGCGCCCAAGCCCTTAGGCTTAGGGAGACCCAGGCCTGGGAAGCTCCAGCCCTTAGGCTTAGGGTGCCCCAGGCCTGGGGCGCCTCTTCCCTTAGGCTTAGAGAACCCCAGGCCTGGGTCCCCAGCTCTTAGGCTTAGGGAGCCCCAGGCCTGGGGAGCCCCAGCCTTAGATTTTGGGAACTCCAGGCCTGGGGCGCCCCAGCCCTTAGTCTTTGGGAGCCCCAGGCCTGGGGCGCCCCAGCCCTTTGGCTTAGGTAGCCCTAGCCCTGGGGCACCCAGCATTTAGTCTTTGGGAGCCCCATTCTTGGGGTGCCCCAGCCCTTAGGCTTTGGGAGGCCTAGGTCTACGGCGCACCAGCCCTTAGGCGTTGGGAACCCCAGGCCTGGGGCGCTCCCGCCCTTCGGATTAGGGAGCCCCAGACCTGTGGCGCCCCACCATTCGGCTTAGTGCGCGCCAGGCCTAGGGCGCCCCAGCCCTTAGGCTTTGGGAGCTCCAGTCCTGGGGCGCCCCATACCTTAGGCTTTAGAAGCCCCTGGCCTGGGGCGCGAATGCCCTGAGGCTTTGGGAGATCCAGGCCTGTGGCGCACTTGTCCTTAGCATTTGGAGGCCCAGGCCTGGGGTGCCCCAGCCCTTAGGCTTATGGAGCCCCAGGCCAGATGCGCCCCAGCCCTTAGGCATTGGGAGCCCCAGGCCTGAGGCGCCCCAGCAATTAGGCTTTTGGAGCCCCAGGCCTGGGGCGCCGCAACCCTTACGTTTTGGTAGCCAGAGGGCTGGGGCGCCGCAGCCCTTAGGCTTTGGGAGCCCCAGGCCTGGAGCGCCCCAGCCCTTAGGCTTTGGGAGCCAAAGGCCTGGGGCGCCCCAGCCTTTAGGCTTTGGGAGCCCCAGGCCTGCGGAGCCCCAGCCCTTAGGCTTTGGGAGCCCCAGGCCTGGGGCACCCCAGCCGTTAGGCTTACGGAGCCCCAGGCCGGGGACGCCCCCGCTCTTCGGCTTAGGGCGCGCCAGGCCTAGGGCGCCCTAGGCCTTAGGCTTTTGGAGCCCCGGCTTGGGGCGCTCCAGCCCTTAGGCTTTGGGAGCCCCAGGTCTGGGGCGCACCAGCCCTTTGGCTTAGGGCGCGCCAGGCCTAGGGCGCCCCAGCCCTTAGGCTTTGGGTGCCTTTGACCTGGGGCTCCCCTGCCCTTAGGCTTAGGGTGCCCCAGGCCTGGGGCGCCCCAGCCTTTAGGCTTTGGGAGCCCCAGACCTGGGAGCCCCAACCCTTAGGCTTAGGGAGCTACAGGCCTTTGACGCCCCCGCCCTTCGGCTTAGGGCGCGCCAGGACTAGGGCGCCCCAGCCCTTAGGCTTAGGGAGCCCAAGCGCTGCGACGCCCCTGCCCTTAGGCTTAGGGAGCCCCAGACCTGGGGCGCTCCAGCCCTTAGGCTTAGGGAGCCCCAGGCCTTGGGCGCCCCAGCCTTTAGGCTTTGGGAGGCCCAGACCTGGGGTGCCCCAGCCCTTAGGCTTAGGGAGGCCAAGGGCTGCGACGCCCCTGCCCTTAGGCTTAGTGAGCCCCAAGCCTGCGGGCCCACAGCCCTTAGGCTAAGGGAGCCCATGGCCTGGGACGCCCCAGCCCTTCCGCTTAGGGAGCCCCAGGCCTCGGGCGCCCCAGCCCTTAGGCATATGGAGCCCCAGGCCTGGGGCGCCACAGCCCTTAGGCTTAGGGAGCCCCAGGCCTGGGACGCCCCCGCCCTTAGGCTTTGGGAGCCCTAGACCTGGGGTGCCCCAGCCCTTGGGCATAGGGTGTCCCATGACTGGGGCGCCCCAGCCCTTAGGATTAGGGAGTCCAAGGGCTGTGACGCCCCTGCCCTTAGGATTTGGGAGCCCCAGTCCTGATGCGCCCCAGCCCTTAGGCTTAGGGAGCCCCAGGCCTAGGGCGCCACAGTCCTTAGCCTTAGGGAGCCCATGGCCTGGGACGCCCCAGCCCTTCGGCTTAGGGTGTCCCAGTTCTGGGGCGTCCCAACCCTTATCCTTAGGGAGCTCCATGCCTGGGGTGCCCCAGCCCTTCGACTTAGGGAGCTCCAGTTATGGGGCTTCTCAACCCTTAGGCTTACGGAGCACCAGCCTTGGGCGCCCCAGCCCTTAGGCTGAGGGACCCCATGGCCTGGAACGCCCCTGCCCTTCGGCTTAGGGAGCCCAGGCCTGTGGCGCCCCTGCCCTTAGGCTTTGGGAGCCCCAGGCTTGGGGCCCCCCAGCCCTTAGGCTTTTGGAGCCCCAGGCCTATGGCGCCCAAGCCCTTAGGCTTAGGGAGACCCAGGCCTGGGAAGTTCCAGCCCTTAGGATTAGGGAGCCCCAGGCCTGGGGCTCCACAGCCCTTAGGCTTTGGGAGCTCCAGTCCTGGAGCGCCCCTTCCCTTAGGCTTAGAGAACCCCAGGCCTGGGTCGCCCGAGCTCTTAGCCTTAGGGAGCCCCAGGCCTGGGTCGCCCCAGCCTTAGACTTTGGGAACTCCAGGCCTGGGGCGCCACAGCCCTTAGTCTTTGGGAGCCCCAGGCCTGGGGCCCCCCAGCCCTTTGGCTTAGGTAGCCCTAGCCCTGGGGCACCCAGCACTTAGGCTTTGGGAGCCCCATTCTTGAGGTGCCCCAGCCTTAGGCTTTGGGAGGCCTAAGTCTACGGCACCCCAGCGCTTAGGCGTTGGGAGCCCCAGGCCTGGGGCGCCCCCGCCCTACGGATTAGGGAGCCCCAGACCTGTGGCGTCCCAGCCCTTCGGCTTAGTGCGCGCCAGTCCTAGGGCGCCCCAGCCCTTAGGCTTTGGGAGCTACAGTCCAGGGCGCCCCATCCCTTAGGCTTTAGAAGCCCCTGGCCTGGGGCGCGAATGCCCTGAGGCTTTGGGAGATCCAGGCCTATGGCGCACTTATCCTTAGCATTTCGAGGCTCAGGCCTGGAGCGCCCAAGCCCATAGGCTTTGGCATCCCCAGGCCTGGGGCGCACCAGCCCTACGGCATTGGGAGCCCCAGGCCTGAGGCGCCCCAGCACTTAGGCTTTGGGAGCCCCAGGCCTGGGGCACGCCAGTCCTTAGGATTTGGGAGCCCCAGGACTTAGGCGGCCCAGCCCTTAGGCTTTGGGAGCCCCATGCCTGGGGCGCCGCAGCCCTTACGTTTTGGGAGCCACAGGGCTGGGGCGCCGCAGCCCTTAGGCTTTGGGAGCCCCAGGCCTGGAGCGCCCCAGCCCTTAGGCTTTGGGAGCCGAAGGCCAGGGGCACCCCAGCCCTTAGGCTTTGGGAGCCCCAGGCCTGGGGAGCCCCAGCCCTTAGGCTTTGGGAGACCAAGGCCTGGGGTGCCCCAGCCCTTAGGCTTACGGAGCCCCAGGCCGGGGACGCCCCCGCCCTTCAGCTTAGGTTGCGCCAGGCCTAGAGCGCCCTAGGCCTTAGGCTTTGGGAGCCCCAGGCCTGGGGCGCTCCAGCCCTTAGGCTTTGGGAGCCCCAGGACTTAGGCGGCCCTGCCCTTAGGCTTTTGGAGCCCCAGGCCTATGGCGCCCAAGCCCTTAGGCTTAGGGAGACCCAGGTTTGGGAAGCTCCAGCCCTTAAGCTGAGGGAGCCCATGGCCTGGGACGCCCCAGCCCTTCGGCTTAGGGAGCCCATACCTGTGGCGCCACAGCCCTTAGGATTTGGGGGCCCCAGGCCTGATGCGCCCCAGCCCTTAGGCTTAGGGAGCCCCAGGCCTAGGGCGCCACAGTCCTTAGCTTTAGGGAGCCCATGGCCTGGGACGCCCCATCCCTTCGGCTTAGGGTGTCCCAGTTCTGGGGCGTCCCAACCCTTATTCTTAGGGAGAACCAGGCCTGGGGCGCCCCAGCCCTTAGGCTTAGGGAGCTCCAGTTCTGGGGCTTCCCAACCCTTAGGCTTAGGGAGCACCAGGCCTGGGGCACCCCAGCCCTTCGGCTTAGGTAGCCCCAGGCCTGGGGCGCCACAGCCCTTCTGCTTTGGGAGTCCCAGGCCTGGGGCGCCCCAGCCCTTAGGCTTTGGTAGCCCCAGGCCTGGGGCGCCCCAGCCCTTAGGCTTAGGGAGCCCCACGACAGGGGGGACCCAGCCCTTCGGCTTAGGGAGCCCCAGGGCTGGGGCGTCCCAGCCTTTAGGCTTTTGGACCCCAGGTCAATGGCGCCCAACCCTTCGGCTTAGGGAGCCCCATGCCTGGGTCGCCCCAGCCCTTAGGCTTAGGGAGCCCCAGGCCTGGAGCGCCACAGCCCTTAGGCTTTGGGAGCTCCAGTCATGGGGCGCCCCTTCCCTTAGGCTTAGAGAACCCCAGGCCTGGGGCGCCCCAGCTCTTAGGCTTAGGGAGCCCCAGACCTGTGGCGCCCCAGCCTTAGACTTTGGGAACTCCAGGCCTGGGGTGCCCCAGCCCTTAGGCTTTGGGAGCCCCAGGCCTGGGGCGCCCCAGCCCCTTGGCTTAGGTAGCCCTAGCGCTGGGGCACCCAGCACTTAGGCTTTGGGAGCCCCAGTCTTGGTGTGCCCCAGCCCTCAGGCTTTGGGAGGCCTAGGTCAACGGCGCCCCAGTCCTTAGGCGTTGGGAGCCCCAGGCCTGGGGCAACCCCGCCCTTCGGATTAGGGAGGCCCAGTCCTGTGGCGCCCCAGCCCTTCGGATTAGTGCGCGCCAGGCCTAGGGTGCCCCAGCACTTAGGATTTGGGAGCTCCAGTCCTGGGACGCCCCATTCCTTAGGCTTTGGGAGCTCCTGGCCTGGGGCGCGAATTCCCTTAGGCTTTGGGAGCTCCAGGCCTGTGGCGCACCAGTCCTTAGCATTTGGAGGCCCAGGCCTGTGGCGCCCCAGCCCATAGGCTTTGGGAGCGCCAGGCCTGGGGCGCACCAGCCCTTAGGCATTGGGTGCCCCAGGCCTGAGGGGCCCCAGCGCTTAGGCTTTGGGAGCCCCAGGCTTGGTGCACCCCAGCTATTAGGCTTTAGTTGCCCCAGGTTTGGGGCGCCCCAGCCCTTAGGCTTAGGGAGCCCCAGGCCTGCGAAGACCCAGCCCTTAGGCTTAGGAAGTCCCAGGCCTGGGGCGCCCCAGCCCTTAGGTTTTGGGTGCCCCAGACCTGGGGCGCTACTGCCCTTAGGCTTAGGGTGCCCCATTCTTGAGGTGCCCCAGCCTTAGGCTTTGGGAGGCCTAAGTCTACGGCACCCCAGCGCTTAGGCGTTGGGAGCTCCAGTCCTGGGGCGCCCCATCCCTTAGGCTTTGGGAACCCCAGGCCTGGGGCGCGAATGCCCTTAAGCTTTGGGAGCTCCAGGCCTGTGGCGCACCAGACCTTAGAATTTGGATGCCCCGGCCTGGGGCGCCCCAGCCCTTAGGCTTTGGGAGCCCCAGGCCTGGGCGCCCATGCCTTGAGGCATTGGGAGCCCGAGGCCTGAGGCGCCCCAGCCCTTAGGCTTTGGGAGCCCAAGGCCTGGGGCACGCCAGCCCTTAGGCTTAGGGCGCGCCAGGCCTAGGGCGCCACAGCCCTTAGGCTTAGGGAGCACAGCGCTGCGACGCCCCTGCCCTTGGGCTTCGGGAGCCCCAGGCCTAGGGCACCACAGTCCTTAGGCTTAGGGAGCCCATGGCCTGGGACGCCCCAGCCCTTCGGCTTAGGGAGCCCCAGTTCTGGGGCGTCCCAGCCCTTAGGCTAGGGAGCTACAGGCCTGGGGTGCCCCAGCCCTTAGGTTTAGGGAGCCCATGGCCAAGACGCCCCAGCCCTTCGGCTTAGGGAGCCCCAGGCCTGGGGCGCCCCGGCCCTTCGCTTTGGGAGTCCCAGGCCTGGGGCGCCCCAGCCCTTATGCTTTAGAAGCCCCAGGCCTGGGGCGCCCCAGCCCTTAGGCTTAGTGAGCCCCAGGCCAGGGGGGACCCAGCCCTTCTGTTTAGGGAGCCACAGGCCTGGGGCGTCCCAGCCCTTATGCTTTTGGAGCCCCAGGCCTATGGCGCCCAAGCCCTTAGGTTTTGGGAGGCCCAGGCCTGGGGCACCCCAGCCCTTAGGCTTAGGGAGCCCAAGACTTGCGACGCCCCAGCCCTTAGGCTTTGGGAGCCCATGGCCTGGGGCGCCCCAGGCCTTAGGCTTTGGGAGCCCCAGGCTTGGTGCACCCCAGCTATTAGGCTTTAGTAGCCCCAGGCCTGGTGCGCCCCAGTCCTTAGGCTTGGGGAGCCCCAGGCCTGGGAGTACCCAGCCCTTAGGCTTAGGGAGTCCCAGTCCTGGGGCGCCTCAGCCCTTAGGCTTTGGGAGCCCCAGGCCTGGGTCACTCCAGCCCTTAGGCCTAGGGAGCCCCAGGTATGGGGCGCCCAAGCCCTTAGGCTTTGGGAGGCCCAGGCCTGGGGCGCCCCAGCCCTTAGGCTTAGGGAGCCCAAGACTTGCGACGCCCCAGCCCTTAGGCTTTGGGAGCCCAGGCCTGAAAAGGCCCAGCCCTAAGGCTTAGGGAGCCCAAGGCTTGCGACGCCCCAGCCCTTAGGTTTTGGGTGCCCCACACCTGGGGCGCTACTGCCCTTAGGCTTACGGTGCCCCAGGCCTGGGGCGCCCCAGCACTTAGGCTTTGGGAGCCCCAGACCTAGGGAGCCCCAGCCCTTAGGCTTAGGGAGCCCTAGGCCTGGGAGGCCCCGCCCTTCGACTTAGGGCGCGCCAGGCCTAGGGCGCCCCAGCCCTTAGGCTTAGGGAGCCCAAGCGCTGCGACGCCCCTGCCCTTAGGCTTAGGGAGCCCCAGGCCTAGGGCGCCACAGTCCTTAGGCTTAGGGAGCCCATGGCCTGGGACGCCCCAGCCCTTCGGCTTAGGGAGCGTCAGTTCTGGGGCGTCCCGGCCCTTAGGCGTAGGGAGCTACAGGCCTGGGGTGCCCCAGCCCTTAGGTTTAGGGAGCGCATGGCCTGGGACGCCCCAGCCCTTCGGCTTAGGGAGCCCCAGGCCTGGGGCGCCACAGCCCTTAGGCTTAGGGAGCCCTAGGCCTGGGAGGACCCAGCCCTTAGGCTTAGGGAGTCCCAGGCCTGGGGCGCCCCAGCCCTTAGGCTTTGGGAGCCCCAGGCCTGGGTCACTCCAGCCCTTAGGCTTAGCGAGCCCCAGGTCTGGGGCGCCCAAGCCCTTAGGCTTTGGGAGGCCCAGGCCTGGGGCGCCACAGCACTTAGGCTTTGGGAGCTCCAGGCCTGTGGTGCACCAGACCTTAGCATTTGGAGGCCCCAGGCCTAGGGCGCCCAAGCCCTTAGGCTTTGGGAGCTCCAGTCCTGAGGCGCCCCATCCCTTAGGCTTTGGGAACCCCAGGCCTGGGGCGCGAATGCCCTTAAGCTTTGGGAGCTCCAGGCCTGTGGCGCACCAGACCTTAGAATTTGGAGGCCCCGGCCTGGGGCGCCCCAGCCCTTAGGCTTTGGGAGCCCCAGGCCTGGGCGCCCATGCCTTGAGGCATTTGGGAGCCCGAGGCCTGAGGCGCCCCAGCCCTTAGGCTTTGGGAGCCCAAGGCCTGGGGCACGCCAGCCCTTAGGCTTAGGGCGCGCCAGGCCTAGGGCGCCACAGCCCTTAGGCTTAGGGAGCACAGCGCTGCGACGCCCCTGCCCTTGGGCTTCGGGAGCCCCAGGCCTAGGGCGCCACAGTCCTTAGGCTTAGGGAGCCCATGGCCTGGGACGCCCCAGCCCTTCGGCTTAGGGAGCCCCAGTTCTGGGGCGTCCCAGCCCTTAGGCGTAGGGAGCTACAGGCCTGGGGTGCCCCAGCCCTTAGGTTTAGGGAGCCCATGGCCAGGACGCCCCAGCCCTTCGGCTTAGGGAGCCCCAGGCCTGGGGCCCCCCAGCCCTTCGGCTTTGGGAGTCCCAGGCCTGGGGCGCCCCAGCCCTTATGCTTTAGAAGCCCCAGGCCTGGGGCGCCCCAGCCCTTAGGCTTAGTGAGCCCCAGGCCAGGGGGGACCCAGCCCTTCATTTTAGGGAGCCACAGGCCTGGGGCGTCCCAGCCCTTATGCTTTTGGAGCCCCAGGCCTATGGCGCCCAAGCCCTTAGGCTTTGGGAGGCCCAGGCCTGGGGCACCCCAGCCCTTAGGCTTAGGGAGCCCAAGACTTGCGACGCCCCAGCCCTTATGCTTTAGAAGCCCCAGGCCTGGGGCGCCCCAGCCCTTAGGCTTAGTGAGCCCCAGGCCAGGGGGGACCCAGCCCTTCTGTTTAGGGAGCCACAGGCCTGGGGCGTCCCAGCCCTTATGCTTTTGGAGCCCCAGGCCTATGGCGCCCAAGCCCTTAGGCTTTGGGAGGCCCAGGCCTGGGGCACCCCAGCCCTTAGGCTTAGGGAGCCCAAGACTTGCGACGCCCCAGCCCTTATGCTTTAGAAGCCCCAGGCCTGGGGCGCCCCAGCCCTTAGGCTTAGTGAGCCCCAGGCCAGGGGGGACCCAGCCCTTCTGTTTAGGGAGCCACAGGCCTGGGGCGTCCCAGCCCTTATGCTTTTGGAGCCCCAGGCTTATGGCGCCCAAGCCCTTAGGCTTTGGGAGGCCCAGGCCTGGGGCACCCCAGCCCTTAGGGTTTCGGAGCCCATGGCCTGGGGCGCCCCAGCCCTTAGGCTTTGGGAGCCCCAGGCTTGGTGCACCCCAGCTAATAGGCTTTAGTAGCCCCAGGCCTGGGGCGCCCCAGTCCTTAGGCTTGGGGAGCCCCAGGCCTGGGAGTACCCAGCCCTTAGGCTTAGGGAGTCCCAGGCCAGGGGCGCCTCAGCCCTTAGGCTTTGGGAGCCCCAGACCTGGGGCGCCCCAGCCCTTAGGCTCAGGGAGCCCAAGACTTGCGACGCCCCAGCCCTTAGGCTTTGGGAGCCCAGGCCTGAAAAGGCCCAGCCCTAAGGCTTAGGGAGCACCAGGCTTGGGGCGCCACAGCCCTTAGGCTTTGGGCACCCCATGCCTAGGGTGTCACAGCGCGTCAGCTTAGGGAGCCCCAGGCCTGGGGCGCCACAGCCCTTAGGTTTAGGGATCCCTGGCCTGGGGCGCCCCAGCCCTTAGGATTTGGGAGCCCCACGCCTAGGGCGCCCAAGCCCTTAGGCTTTGGGAGCTCCAGTCCTGGGGCGCCCCATCCCTTAGGCTTTGGGAACCCCAGGCCTGGGGCGCGAATGCCCTTAGGCTTTGGGAGCTCCAGGCCTGTGGCGCACCAGACCTTACCATTTGGAGGCCCCGGCCTGAGGCGCCCCAGCCCTTAGGCTTTGGGAGCCCCAGGCCTGGGGCACGCCAGCCGTTAGGCTTTGGGAGACCCAGGACTTAGGCGGCCCAGCCCTTAGGCTTTGGGAGCCCCAGGTCTGGGGGGCCCCAGCCCTTAGGCTTTGGGAGCCCCAGGCCTGGGACGCCCCAGCCCTTAGGCTTTGAGAGCCGAAGGCCTGGGGAGCCCTAGCCCTTAGGCTTTGGGAGCCCCAGGCCTGGAGCGCCCCCGCCCTTAGGTTTGGAAGCCACAGGCTTGGGGGGACCCAGTCCTTCGGTTTAGTGAGCCCCAGGCCTGGGGTGCCCCAGCCCTTAGGCTTAGGGAGCCCATGGCCTGGGGCGCCCCAGCCCTTCGGCTTTGGGAGTCCCAGGCCTGGGGCGCCACAGCCCTTAGGCTTTGGGAGCCCCAGGCTTGGTGCACCCCAGCTCTTAGGCTTTGGTAGCCCCAGGCCTGTAGCGCCCCAGCCCTTAGACTTAGGGAGCCGCAGGCCTGGGGGTACCCAGCCCTTTGTCTTAGGGAGACCCAGGCCTGGGGCATCCCAGCCCTTAGGCTTAGATAGCCCCCGGCCTGGGGCGTCCCAGCCATTAGGCTTAGGGAGCCCCAGGCCTCAGGCGCCCCAGCCCTTAGGCTTAGGGAGCCCATGGCCTGGGACGCCCCAGCACTTCGGCTTAGGGCGCACCAGGCCTAGGGCGCCCTAGCCCTTAGGCTTTGGGGTCCCCAGGCCTGGGGCGCCCCAACCCTTCGGCTTTGGGAGTCCCAGGCCTGGGGCGCCCCAGCCCTTAGGTTTAGGGAGCCCCACGCCAGGGGGGACCCAGCCCATCGGCTTAGGGAGCCCCAGGGCTGGGGCGTCCCAGCCCTTAGGCTTTTGGAGCCCAAGGTCTATGGCGCCCAACCCTTCGGCTTAGGGAGCCCCAGGCCTGGGTTGCCCCAGCCCTTAGCCTTAGGGATCCCTGGCCTGGGGCGCCCCAGCCGTTAGGCGTTGGGAGCCCCAGGCCTGAGGCGCCCCAGCCCTTTGGCTTAGGTAGCCCTCGCCCTGGGGCACCCAGCACATAGGCTTTGGGAGCACCAGTCTTGGGGTGCCCCAGCCCTTAGGCTTTGGGAGGCCTAGGTCTAAGGCGCCCCAGCCCTTAGGCGTTGGGAGCCCAAGGCCTGGGGCGCCCCTGCCCTTCGGATTAGGGAGCCCCAGACCTGTGGCGCCGCAGCCTTAGACTTTGGGAACTCCAGGCCTGGGGCGCCCCAGCCCTTAGGCTTTGGGAGCCCCAGGCCTGGGGCACCCCAGCCCTTTGGCTTAGGTAGCCCTAGCCCTGGGGCACCCAGCACATAGGCTTTGGGAGCACCAGTCTTGGGGTGCCCCAGCCCTTAGGCTTTGGGAGGCCTAGGTCTACGGCGCCCCAGCCCTTAGGCGTTGGGAGCCCCAGGCCTGGGACGCCCCAGCCCTTAGGCTTTGAGAGCCGAAGGCCTGGGGAGCCCTAGCCCTTAGGCTTTGGGAGCCCCAGGCCTGGGGCGCCCCCGCCCTTAGGTTTGGAAGCCACAGGCTTGGGGGGACCCAGTCCTTCGGTTTAGTGAGCCCCAGGCCTGGGGTGCCCCAGCCCTTAGGCTTAGGGAGCCCATGGCCTGGGGCGCCCCAGCCCTTCGGCTTTGGGAGTCCCAGGCCTGGGGCGCCACAGCCCTTAGGCTTTGGGAGCCCCAGGCTTGGTGCACCCCAGCTCTTAGGCTTTGGTAGCCCCAGGCCTGTAGCGCCCCAGCCCTTAGACTTAGGGAGCCGCAGGCCTGGGGGGACCCAGCCCTTAGTCTTAGGGAGACCCAGGCCTGGGGCGTCCCAGCCCTTAGGCTTAGGTAGCCCCCGGCCTGGGGCGTCCCAGCCATTAGGCTTAGGGAGCCCCAGGCCTCAGGCGCCCCAGCCCTTAGGCTTAGGGAGCCCATGGCCTGGGACGCCCCAGCACTTCGGCTTAGGGCGCACCAGGCCTAGGGCGCCCTAGCCCTTAGGCTTTGGGGTCCCCAGGCCTGGGGCGCCCCAACCCTTCGGCTTTGGGAGTCCCAGGCCTGGGGCGCCCCAGCCCTTAGGTTTAGGGAGCCCCACGCCAGGGAGGACCCAGCCCATCGGCTTAGGGAGCCCCAGGGCTGGGGCGTCCCAGCCCTTAGGCTTTTGGAGCCCCAGGTCTATGGCGCCCAACCCTTCGGCTTAGGGAGCCCCAGGCCTGGGTTGCCCCAGCCCTTAGCCTTAGGGATCCCTGGCCTGGGGCGCCCCAGCCGTTAGGCGTTGGGAGCCCCAGGCCTGGGGCGCCCCTTCCCTTCGGATTAGGGAGCCCCAGACCTGTGGCGCCCCAGCCCTTAGGCTTTGGGAGCCCCAGGCCTGAGGCGTCCCAGCCCTTTGGCTTAGGTAGCCCTCGCCCTGGGGCACCCAGCACATAGGCTTTGGGAGCACCAGTCTTGGGGTGCCCCAGCCCTTAGGTTTTGGGAGGCCTAGGTCTAAGGCGCCCCAGCCCTTAGGCGTTGGGAGCCCAAGGCCTGGGGCGCCCCTGCCCTTCGGATTAGGGAGCCCCAGACCTGTGGCGCCCCAGCCTTAGACTTTGGGAACTCCAGGCCTGGGGCGCCCCAGCCCTTAGGCTTTGGGAGCCCCAGGCCTGGGGCACCCCAGCCCTTTGGCTTAGGTAGCCCTAGCCCTGGGGCACCCAGCACATAGGCTTTGGGAGCACCAGTCTTGGGGTGCCCCAGCCCTTAGGCTTTGGGAGGCCTAGGTCTACGGCGCACCAGCCCTTAGGTGTTGGGAGCCCCAGGCCTGGGGCGCCCCCGCCCATCGGATTAGGGAGCCCCAAGCCTGGGGTGCCCCTGCCCTTAGGCTTAGGGAGCCCCAGGCCTATGGCGCCCAACCCTTAGGCTTTGGCAGCCCCAGGCCTGGGGCGCCCCAGCCCTTTGGCTTAGGTAGCCGTAGCCCTGGGGCACCCAGCACTTAGGCTTTGGGAGCCCCAGTCTTGGGGTGCCACAGCCCTTAGGCTTTTGGAGACCTAGGTCTATGGCGCCCCAGCCCTTAGGCGTTGGGAGCCCCAGGCCTGGGGCGCCCCTGCCCTTCGGATTAGGGAGCCCCAGACCTGTGGCACCCCAGCCTTAGACTTTGGGAACTCCAGGCCTGGGGCGCCCCAGCCCTTAGGCTTTGGGAGCCCCAGGCCTGGGGCGCCCCAGCCCTTTGGCTTAGGTAGCCCTCGCCCTGGGGCACTCAGCACATAGGCTTTGGGAGCCCCAGTCTTGGGGTGCCCCAGCCCTTAGGCTTTGGGAGGCCTAGGTCTACGGCGCCCTAGCCCTTAGGGGTTGGGAGCCCCAGGCCTGGTGTGCCCCCGCCCTTCGGATTAGGGAGCCCCAAGCCTGGGTTGCCCCTGCCCTTAGGCTTAGGGAGCCCCCGGCCTGGGACGCCCCAACCCTTAGGCTTAGGGAGCCCCAGGACTGTGGCGCCCCAGCCCTTACGTTTTGGGAGCTCCAGGTCTTGGGCGCCCCAACCTTTAGGCTTAGGGAGCCCCAGGCCTGTGGCCCCCCAGCCCTTAGGCTTAGGGAGCCCCAGGACTGGGTCGCCCCAGCATTTAGCCTTTTGGAGCTCCAGCCCTGGGGCACCCCAGCCCTTAGGGTTTGGGAGCCCCAGGCCTGGGGCGCCCCAGCCCTTAGGCTTTGGGAACCCCAGGCATGGTACGCCCCAGCCCTTAGGCTTAGGGAGCCCTTGGCCTGGGGCGCCCCAGCCCTTAGGCTCTGGGAGCCCCTGGCTTCGGGCACCCCAGCCCTTCGGCTTAGGGAGCCCCTGACCAGGGGCATCCCAGCATTAGGCTTTGGGAGAACCAGGCCGGGGTGCCCCAGCCCTTAGGCATTGGGAGCCCCAGGCCTGGGGCGCCCCAGCCTTTAGGGTTTGGGAGCCCCAGGCTTGGTGCGCCCAGCTATTAGGCTTTAGTAGCCCCAGGCCTGGGTCGCCCCAGCCCTTAGGCTTAGGGATCCCTGGCCTGGGGCTCCCCAGCCCTTAGGCTTTGGGAGCCCCAGGCCTGGGACCCCCAGCCCTTAGGCTTAGGGAGCCCCAGGCCTAGGGCGCCACAGCCCTTAGGCTTTGGGAGCTCCAGTCCTGGGGCGCCCCTTCCCTTATGCTTAGAGAACCCCAGGCCTAGGGCGCCCCAGCTCTTAGGCTTAGGGTGCCCCAGACCTGTGGCACCCCAGCCTTAGACTTTAGGAACTCCAGGCCTGGGGCGCCCCAGCCCTTAGGCTTTGGCAGCCCCAGGCCTGGGGTGCCCCAGCCCTTTGGCTTAGGTAGCCGTAGCCCTGGGGCACCCAGCACTTGGGCTTTGGGAGCCCCAGTCTTGGGGTGCCCCAGCCCTTAGGCTTTGGGAGACCTAGGTCTATGGCGCCCCAGCCCTTAGGCGTTGGGAGCCCCTGGCCTGGGGCGCCCCTGCCCTTCGGATTAGGGAGCCCCAGACCTGTGGCGCCCCAGCCTTAGACTTTGGGAACTCCAGGCCTGGGGTGCCCCAGCCCTTAGGCTTTGGGAGCCCCAGGCCTGGGGCGCCCCAGCCCTTTGGCTTAGGTAGCCCTCGCCCTGGGTCACCCAGCACATATACTTTGGGATCCCCAGTCTTGGGGTGCCCCAACCCTTAGGATTTGGGAGGCCTAGGTCTACGGCACCCCAGCCGTTAGGCGTTGGGAGCCCCAGGCCTGGTGTGCCCCCGCCCTTCGGATTAGGGAGCCCCAGGCCTGGGGTGCCCCTACCCTTAGGCTTAGGGAGCCCCCGGCCTGGGACGCCCCAACCCTTAGGCTTAGGGAGCTCCTGGCCTGGGGCTCCACAGCCCTTAGGCTTAGGGAGCCCCAGGCCTGTGGCGCCCCAGCCCTTACGTTTTGGGAGCTCCAGGCCTTGGGCGCCCCAACCTTTAGGCTTAGGGAGCCCCAGGCCTGTGGCCCCCCAGCCCTTAGGCTTAGGGAGCCCCAGGACTGGGTCGCCCCAGCCTTTAGCCTTTTGGAGCTCCAGCCCTGGGGCACCCCAGCCCTTAGGGTTTGGGAGCCCCAGGCCTGGGGCGCCCCAGCCCTTAGGCTTTGGGAGCCCCAGGCATGGTACGCCCCAGCCCTTAGGCTTAGGGAACCCTTGGCCTGGGGAGCCCCAGCCCTTAGGCTCTGGGAGCCCCTGGCCTCGGGCGCCCCAGCCCTTCGGCTTAGGGAGCCCCTGGTCAGGGGCATCCCAGCCTTAGGATTTGGGAGCCCCAGGCCGGGGTGCCCAAGCACATAGGCATTGGGAGCCCCAGGCCTGGGGCGCCCCAGCCCTTTGGCTTTGGGAGACCAAGGCCTGGGGCGCCCCAGCCCTTAGGCTTTGGGAGCCCCAGGCTTGGTGCGCCCCAGCTATTAGCCTTATTAGCCCCTGGCCTGGGGCGCCCCAGCCCTTAGGCTTAGGGAGCCCCAGGCCAGGGGGGACCCAGCCCTTCATTTTAGGGAGCCACAGGCCTGGGGCGTCCCAGCCCTTATGCTTTTGGAGCCCCAGGCCTATGGCGCCCAAGCCCTTAGGCTTTGGGAGGCCCAGGCCTGGGGCACCCCAGCCCTTAGGCTTAGGGAGCCCAAGACTTGCGACGCCCCAGCCCTTATGCTTTAGAAGCCCCAGGCCTGGGGCGCCCCAGCCCTTAGGCTTAGTGAGCCCCAGGCCAGGGGGGACCCAGCCCTTCTGTTTAGGGAGCCACAGGCCTGGGGCGTCCCAGCCCTTATGCTTTTGGAGCCCCAGGCCTATGGCGCCCAAGCCCTTAGGCTTTGGGAGGCCCAGGCCTGGGGCACCCCAGCCCTTAGGCTTAGGGAGCCCAAGACTTGCGACGCCCCAGCCCTTATGCTTTAGAAGCCCCAGGCCTGGGGCGCCCCAGCCCTTAGGCTTAGTGAGCCCCAGGCCAGGGGGGACCCAGCCCTTCTGTTTAGGGAGCCACAGGCCTGGGGCGTCCCAGCCCTTATGCTTTTGGAGCCCCAGGCTTATGGCGCCCAAGCCCTTAGGCTTTGGGAGGCCCAGGCCTGGGGCACCCCAGCCCTTAGGCTTTCGGAGCCCATGGCCTGGGGCGCCCCAGCCCTTAGGCTTTGGGAGCCCCAGGCTTGGTGCACCCCAGCTATTAGGCTTTAGTAGCCCCAGGCCTGGGGCGCCCCAGTCCTTAGGCTTGGGGAGCCCCAGGCCTGGGAGTACCCAGCCCTTAGGCTTAGGGAGTCCCAGGCCAGGGGCGCCTCAGCCCTTAGGCTTTGGGAGCCCCAGACCTGGGGCGCCCCAGCCCTTAGGCTCAGGGAGCCCAAGACTTGCGACGCCCCAGCCCTTAGGCTTTGGGAGCCCAGGCCTGAAAAGGCCCAGCCCTAAGGCTTAGGGAGCACCAGGCTTGGGGCGCCACAGCCCTTAGGCTTTGGGCACCCCATGCCTAGGGTGTCACAGCGCGTCAGCTTAGGGAGCCCCAGGCCTGGGGCGCCACAGCCCTTAGGTTTAGGGATCCCTGGCCTGGGGCGCCCCAGCCCTTAGGATTTGGGAGCCCCACGCCTAGGGCGCCCAAGCCCTTAGGCTTTGGGAGCTCCAGTCCTGGGGCGCCCCATCCCTTAGGCTTTGGGAACCCCAGGCCTGGGGCGCGAATGCCCTTAGGCTTTGGGAGCTCCAGGCCTGTGGCGCACCAGACCTTACCATTTGGAGGCCCCGGCCTGAGGCGCCCCAGCCCTTAGGCTTTGGGAGCCCCAGGCCTGGGGCACGCCAGCCGTTAGGCTTTGGGAGACCCAGGACTTAGGCGGCCCAGCCCTTAGGCTTTGGGAGCCCCAGGTCTGGGGGGCCCCAGCCCTTAGGCTTTGGGAGCCCCAGGCCTGGGACGCCCCAGCCCTTAGGCTTTGAGAGCCGAAGGCCTGGGGAGCCCTAGCCCTTAGGCTTTGGGAGCCCCAGGCCTGGAGCGCCCCCGCCCTTAGGTTTGGAAGCCACAGGCTTGGGGGGACCCAGTCCTTCGGTTTAGTGAGCCCCAGGCCTGGGGTGCCCCAGCCCTTAGGCTTAGGGAGCCCATGGCCTGGGGCGCCCCAGCCCTTCGGCTTTGGGAGTCCCAGGCCTGGGGCGCCACAGCCCTTAGGCTTTGGGAGCCCCAGGCTTGGTGCACCCCAGCTCTTAGGCTTTGGTAGCCCCAGGCCTGTAGCGCCCCAGCCCTTAGACTTAGGGAGCCGCAGGCCTGGGGGTACCCAGCCCTTAGTCTTAGGGAGACCCAGGCCTGGGGCATCCCAGCCCTTAGGCTTAGATAGCCCCCGGCCTGGGGCGTCCCAGCCATTAGGCTTAGGGAGCCCCAGGCCTCAGGCGCCCCAGCCCTTAGGCTTAGGGAGCCCATGGCCTGGGACGCCCCAGCACTTCGGCTTAGGGCGCACCAGGCCTAGGGCGCCCTAGCCCTTAGGCTTTGGGGTCCCCAGGCCTGGGGCGCCCCAACCCTTCGGCTTTGGGAGTCCCAGGCCTGGGGCGCCCCAGCCCTTAGGTTTAGGGAGCCCCACGCCAGGGGGGACCCAGCCCATCGGCTTAGGGAGCCCCAGGGCTGGGGCGTCCCAGCCCTTAGGCTTTTGGAGCCCAAGGTCTATGGCGCCCAACCCTTCGGCTTAGGGAGCCCCAGGCCTGGGTTGCCCCAGCCCTTAGCCTTAGGGATCCCTGGCCTGGGGCGCCCCAGCCGTTAGGCGTTGGGAGCCCCAGGCCTGAGGCGCCCCAGCCCTTTGGCTTAGGTAGCCCTCGCCCTGGGGCACCCAGCACATAGGCTTTGGGAGCACCAGTCTTGGGGTGCCCCAGCCCTTAGGCTTTGGGAGGCCTAGGTCTAAGGTGCCCCAGCCCTTAGGCGTTGGGAGCCCAAGGCCTGGGGCGCCCCTGCCCTTCGGATTAGGGAGCCCCAGACCTGTGGCGCCGCAGCCTTAGACTTTGGGAACTCCAGGCCTGGGGCGCCCCAGCCCTTAGGCTTTGGGAGCCCCAGGCCTGGGGCACCCCAGCCCTTTGGCTTAGGTAGCCCTAGCCCTGGGGCACCCAGCACATAGGCTTTGGGAGCACCAGTCTTGGGGTGCCCCAGCCCTTAGGCTTTGGGAGGCCTAGGTCTACGGCGCCCCAGCCCTTAGGCGTTGGGAGCCCCAGGCCTGGGACGCCCCAGCCCTTAGGCTTTGAGAGCCGAAGGCCTGGGGAGCCCTAGCCCTTAGGCTTTGGGAGCCCCAGGCCTGGGGCGCCCCCGCCCTTAGGTTTGGAAGCCACAGGCTTGGGGGGACCCAGTCCTTCGGTTTAGTGAGCCCCAGGCCTGGGGTGCCCCAGCCCTTAGGCTTAGGGAGCCCATGGCCTGGGGCGCCCCAGCCCTTCGGCTTTGGGAGTCCCAGGCCTGGGGCGCCACAGCCCTTAGGCTTTGGGAGCCCCAGGCTTGGTGCACCCCAGCTCTTAGGATTTGGTAGCCCCAGGCCTGTAGCGCCCCAGCCCTTAGACTTAGGGAGCCGCAGGCCTGGGGGGACCCAGCCCTTAGTCTTAGGGAGACCCAGGCCTGGGGCGTCCCAGCCCTTAGGCTTAGGTAGCCCCCGGCCTGGGGCGTCCCAGCCATTAGGCTTAGGGAGCCCCAGGCCTCAGGCGCCCCAGCCCTTAGGCTTAGGGAGCCCATGGCCTGGGACGCCCCAGCACTTCGGCTTAGGGCGCACCAGGCCTAGGGCGCCCTAGCCCTTAGGCTTTGGGGTCCCCAGGCCTGGGGCTCCCCAACCCTTCGGCTTTGGGAGTCCCAGGCCTGGGGCGCCCCAGCCCTTAGGTTTAGGGAGCCCCACGCCAGGGAGGACCCAGCCCATCGGCTTAGGGAGCCCCAGGGCTGGGGCGTCCCAGCCCTTAGGCTTTTGGAGCCCCAGGTCTATGGCGCCCAACCCTTCGGCTTAGGGAGCCCCAGGCCTGGGTTGCCCCAGGCCTTAGCCTTAGGGATCCCTGGCCTGGGGCGCCCCAGCCGTTAGGCGTTGGGAGCCCCAGGCCTGGGGCGCCCCTTCCCTTCGGATTAGGGAGCCCCAGACCTGTGGCGCCCCAGCCCTTAGGCTTTGGGAGCCCCAGGCCTGAGGCGCCCCAGCCCTTTGGCTTAGGTAGCCCTCGCCCTGGGGCACCCAGCACATAGGCTTTGGGAGCACCAGTCTTGGGGTGCCCCAGCCCTTAGGTTTTGGGAGGCCTAGGTCTAAGGCGCCCCAGCCCTTAGGCGTTGGGAGCCCAAGGCCTGGGGCGCCCCTGCCCTTCGGATTAGGGAGCCCCAGACCTGTGGCGCCCCAGCCTTAGACTTTGGGAACTCCAGGCCTGGGGCGCCCCAGCCCTTAGGCTTTGGGAGCCCCAGGCCTGGGGCACCCCAGCCCTTTGGCTTAGGTAGCCCTAGCCCTGGGGCACCCAGCACATAGGCTTTGGGAGCACCAGTCTTGGGGTGCCCCAGCCCTTAGGCTTTGGGAGGCCTAGGTCTACGGCACACCAGCCCTTAGGCGTTGGGAGCCCCAGGCCTGGGGCGCCCCCGCCCATCGGATTAGGGAGCCCCAAGCCTGGGGTGCCCCTGCCCTTAGGCTTAGGGAGCCCCAGGCCTATGGCGCCCAACCCTTAGGCTTTGGCAGCCCCAGGCCTGGGGCGCCCCAGCCCTTTGGCTTAGGTAGCCGTAGCCCTGGGGCACCCAGCACTTAGGCTTTGGGAGCCCCAGTCTTGGGGTGCCACAGCCCTTAGGCTTTGGGAGACCTAGGTCTATGGCGCCCCAGCCCTTAGGCGTTGGGAGCCCCAGGCCTGGGGCGCCCCTGCCCTTCGGATTAGGGAGCCCCAGACCTGTGGCACCCCAGCCTTAGACTTTGGGAACTCCAGGCCTGGGGCGCCCCAGCCCTTAGGCTTTTGGAGCCCCAGGCCTGGGGCGCCCCAGCCCTTTGGCTTAGGTAGCCCTCGCCCTGGGGCACTCAGCACATAGGCTTTGGGAGCCCCAGTCTTGGGGTGCCCCAGCCCTTAGGCTTTGGGAGGCCTAGGTCTACGGCGCCCTAGCCCTTAGGCTTTGGGAGCCCCAGGCATGGTACGCCCCAGCCCTTAGGCTTAGGGAACCCTTGGCCTGGGGAGCCCCAGCCCTTAGGCTCTGGGAGCCCCTGGCCTCGGGCGCCCCAGCCCTGAGGCACCACAGCCCTTAGGCTTTGGGCGCTCCATGCCTAGGGAGTCACAGCGCGTCGGCTTAGGGAGCCCCACGCCTGGGACGCCACAACCCTTAGGTATAGGGATCCCTGGCCTGGGGCTCCCCTTCCCTTAGGCTTTGGGAGCCCCAGGCTTGGGCCCCCCAGCCCTTATGCTTTTGGAGCCCCAGGCCTATGGCGCCCAAGCCCTTAGGCTTAGGGAGACCCAGGCCTGGGAAGCTCCAGCCCGTAGGCTTAGGGAGCCCCAGGCGTGGGGCGCCAAAGCCCTTAGACTTTGGGAGCTCCAGTTGGGACGCCCCTTCCATTAGGCTTAGAGAACCCCAGGCCTTGGGCGCCCCAGCTCCTAAGCTTTGGGAGACCAAGGCCTGGGGTGCCCAAGCCCTTAGGATTTGGGAGCCCCAGGCCTAGGGCGCCCAAGCCCTTAGGCTTTGGGAGCTGCAGTCCTGGGGCGCCCCATCCCTTAGGCTTTGGGAACCCCAGGCCTGGGGCGCGAATGCCCTTAGGCTTTGGGAGCTCCAGGCCTGTGGCGCACCAGACCTTAGCATTTGGAGGCCCCGGCTGGGGCGCCCCAGCCATTAGGCTTTGGGAGCGCCAGGCCTGGGGCGCCCCTGCCTTTAGGCATTGGGAGCCCCAGACCTGAGACGCCCCAGCCCTTAGGCTTTGGGAGCCCCAGGCCTGGGGCACGCCAGCCCTTAGGCTTTGGGAGCCCCAGGACTTAGGCGGCCCAGCCCTTAGGCTTTGGGAGCCCCAGGCCTGGGGCGCCCCAGCCCTTAGGCTTTGAGAGCCGAAGGCCTGGGTAACCCTAGCCCTTAGGCTTTGGGAGCCCCATGCCTGGGGCGCCCCCGCCCTTAGGCTTTGGGAGCCACAGGCTTGGGGGGACCCAGCCATTCGGTTTAGTGAGCCCCAGGCCTGGGACATCCCAGCCCTTAGGCTTAGGGAGCCCATGGCCTGTGGCGCCCCAGCCCTTCGGCTTTGGGAGTCCCAGGCCTGGGGCGCCCCAGCCCTTAGGCTATGGGAGCCCCAGGCCTGGGGCGCCCTAGCCCCTTGGCTTAGGTAGCCCTAGCGCTGGGGCACCCAGCACTTAGGCTTTGGGAGCCCCAGTCTTGGGGTGCCCCAGCCCTCAGGCTTTGGGATGCCTAGGTCAACGGCGCCCCAGTCCTTAGGCGTTGGGAGCCCCAGGCCTGGGGCGACCCCGCCCTTCGGATTAGGGAGCCCCAGACCTGTGGCGCCCCAGCCCTTCGGATTAGTGCGCGCCAGGCCTAGGGCGCCCCAGCACTTAGGATTTGGGAGCTCCAGTCCTGGGACGCCCCATTCCTTAGGCTTTGGGAGCTCCTGGCCTGGGGCGCGAATGCCCTTAGGCTTTGGGAGCTCCAGGCCTGTGGTGCACCAGTCCTTAGCATTTGGAGGCCCAGGCCTGTGGCGCCCCAGCCCATAGGCTTTGGGAGCCCCAGGCCTGGGGCGCACCAGCCCTTAGACATTGAGTGCCCCAGGCCTGAGGCGCCCCAGCGCTTAGGCTTTGGGAGCCCCAGGCGGGGGTCACGCCAGCCCTTAGGCTTAGGGAGCCCATGGCCTGGGGCGCCCCAGCCCTTAGGCTTTGGGAGCCCCAGGCTTGGTGCACCCCAGCTATTAGGCTTTAGTAGCCCCAGGCCTGGGGCGCCCAGCCCTTAGGCTTAGGGAGCCCCAGGCCTGGGAGGACCCAGCCCTTAGGCTTAGGGAGTCCCAGGCCTGGGTCGCCCCAGCCCTTAGGCTTTGGGAGCCCCAGGCCTGGGTCACTCCAGCCCTTAGGCTTAAGGAGCCCCAGGTCTGGGGCGCCCAAGCCCTTAGGCTTAGGGAGCCCATGGCCTGGGACGCCCCAGCCCTTCGGCTTAGTGCGCGCCAGGCCTAGGGCGCCCCAGCCCTTAGACTTTGGGAGCTCCAGTCCTGGGACGCCCCATCCCTTAGGCTTTGGGAGCCCCAGGCCTGAAAAGCCCCAGCCCTAAGGCTTAGGGAGCACCAGGCTTGGGGCGCCACAGCCCCTATGCTTTGGGCACCCCATGCCTAGGGGGTCACAGGGCGTCGGCATACGGAGCCCCAGGCCTGGGGTGCCAGAGCCCTTAGGTTTAGGGATACTTGGCCTGGGGCGCCCCAGCCCTTAGGCTTAGGTAGTCCCAGGCCTGGTACGCCCCAGCCCTTAGGCTTTGGGAGCCCCAGGCCTGGGGCGCCCCAACCCTTAGGCTTTGGAAGACCAAGGCCTGGGGTGCTCCAGCCCTTAGGATTTGGGAGCCCCAGGCCTAGGGCGCCCAAGCCCTTAGGCTTTGGGGGCTCCAGTCCTGGGGCGCCCCATCCCTTAGGCTTTGGGAACCCCAGGCCTGGGGCGCGAATGCCCTTAGGCTTTGGGAGCTCCAGGCCTGTGGCGCACCAGACCTTAGAATTTGGAGGCTCCGTCCTGGGGCGCACCAGCCCTTAGGCTTTAGGAGCCCCAGGCCTGGGGCGCCCCTGCCTTTAAGCATTGTGAGCCCCAGGCTTGAGGCGTCCCAGCCCTTATGCTTTGGGAGCCCCAGGCCTGGGGCACGCCAGCCCTTAGGCTTTGGAAGCCCCAGGACTTTGGTGGCCCAGCCCTTAGGCTTTGGGAGCACCAGGTCTGGGGCGCCCCAGCCCTTAGGCTTTGGAGCCCCAGGCCTGGGACGCCCCAGCCCTTAGGCTTTGAGAGCCGAAGGCCTGGGGTGCCCCAGCCCTTAGGCTTTGGGAAACCCAGGCCTGGGGAGAAGTAGCCCTTAGGCTTTGGGAGCCCCAGGCCTGGGGCGCCCCCGCCCTTAGGCTTTGGGAGCCCCAGGCTTGGTGCACCCCAGCTCTTAGGCTTTGGTAGCCCCAGGCCTGGAGCGCCCCAGCCCTTAGACTTAGGGAACCCCAGGCCTGGGGGGACCCAGCCCTTAGGCTTAGTGCGCGCCAGGCCTAGGGCGCCCCAGCCCTTAGACTTTGGGAGCTCCAGTCCTGGGACGCCCCATCCCTTAGGCTTTGGGAGCACCTGGCCTGGGGCGCGAATGCCCTCAGGCTTTGGGAGCTCCAGGCCTGTGGCGCACCAGTCCTTAGTATTTGGAGTCCCAGGCCTGTGGCGCCCCAGCCCATAGGCTTTGGGAGCCCCAGGCCTGGGGCGCACCAGCCCTTAGGCATTGGGAGCCCCAGGCCTGAGGCGCCCCAGCGCTTAGATTTTGGGAGCCCCAGGCATGGGGCACGCCAGCCCTTAGGCTTTGGGAGCCCCAGGACTTAGGCGGCCCAGCCGTTAGGCTTTGGGAGCCCCAGGCCTGGGGCGCCGCAGCCCTTACGTTTTGGGAGCCACAGGGCTGGGGAGCCGCAGCCCTTAGTCTTTGGGAGCCCCAGGCCTGGAGCGCCCCAGCCCTTAGGCTTTGGGAGCCGAAGGCCTGGGGCGCCCCAGCCCTTAGGCTTTGGGAGCCCCAGGCCTGGGGCGCCCCAGCCCTTAGGCTTAGGGAGCCCCAGGCCTGGGGCTCACCAGCTCTTAGGCTTAGGGAGCCCATGGCCTAGGACGCCCTAGCCCTTTGGCTTACGGCGCGCCAGGCCTAGGGCGCCCCAACCCTTGGGTTTTGGGAGCCCTAGACCTGGGCCGCCCCTGCCCATAGGCTTAGGGTGCCCCAGGCTTGGGGCGTCCCAGCCCTTAGGTTTTGGGTGCCCCAGACCTGGGGCGCTCCTGCACTTAGGCTTAGGGTGCCCCAGGCCTGGGGCGCCCCAGTACTTAGGCTTTGGTAGCCCCAGATCTGGGGAGCCCCAGCCCTTAGGCTTAGGGAGCCCTAGGCCTGGGACGTCCCCGCCCTTCGGCTTAGGGCGCGCCAGGCCTAGGGCGCCCCAGCCCTTAGGCTTAGGGAGCCCCAGGCCTAGGGCGCCACAGTCCTTAGGCTTAGGGAGCCCATGGCCTGGGACGCCCCAGCCCTTCGGCTTAGGCAGCGTCAGTTCTGGGGCATCCCGGCCCTTAGGCGTAGGGAGCTACAGGCCTAGGGTGCCCCAGCCCTTAGGCTTAGGGAGCCCATGGCCTGGGGCGCCCCAGCCCTTAGGCTTTGGGAGCCCCAGGCTTGGTGCACACCAGCTATTAGGCTTTAGTAGCTCCAGGCCTGGGGCGCCCCAGCCCTTAGGCTTAGGGAGCCCCAGGCCTTGGAGGACCCAGCCCTTAGGCTTAGGGAGTCCGAGGCCTGGGGTGCCCCAGCCCTTAGGCTTTGGGAGCCCCAGGCCTAGGTCACTCCATCCCTTAGGCTTAGGGAGCCCCAGGTCTGGGGCGCCCAAGCCCTTAGGCTTTGAGAGGCCCAGGCCTAGGGCGCCCAAGCCCTTAGGCTTTGGGAGCTCCAGTCCTGGGGTGCCCCATCCCTTAGGCTTTGGGAACCCCAGGCCTGGGGCGCGAATGCCCTTAGGCTTTGGGAGCTCCAGGCCTGTGGCGCAGCAGACCTTAGAATTTGGAGGCCCCGGCCTGGGGCGCCCCAGCCCTTAGGCTTTGGGAGCCCAAGGCCTGGGCGCCCATGCCTTTAGGCATTGGGAGCCCGAGGCCTGAGGCGCCCCAGCCCTTAGGCTTTGGGAGCCCAAGGCCTGGGGCACCCCAACCCTTAGGCTTAGGGCGCGCCAGGCCTAGGGCACCACAGCCCTTAGGCTTAGGGAGCACAGCGCTGCGACGCCCCTGCTCTTAGGCTTCGGGAGCCCCAGGCCTAGGGCGCCACAGTCCTTAGGCTTAGGGAGCCCATGGCCTGGGACGCCCCAGCCCTTCGGCTTAGGGAGCCCCAGTTCTGGGGCGTCCCAGCCCTTAGGCGTAGGGAGCTACAGGCCTGGGGTTCCCCAGCACTTAGGTTTAGGGAGCCCATGGCCTGGGACGCCCCAGCCCTTCGGCTTAGGGAGCGTCAGTTCTGGGGCATCCCGGCCCTTAGGCGTAGGGAGCTACAGGCCTAGGGTGCCCCAGCCCTTAGGCTTAGGGAGCCCATGGCCTGGGGCGCCACAGCCCTTAGGCTTTGGGCGCCCCAGGGCTGGGGCGCCCCAGCCCTTAGGCTTTGCGAGCCCCAGGCTTGGTGCACCCCAGCTATTAGGCGTTATTAGCCCCAGGCCTGGTGCGCCCCAGTCCTTAGGCTTAGGGAGCCCCAGGCCTGGGAGTACCCAGGCCTTAGGCTTAGGGAGTCCCAGGCCTGGGGCGCCTCAGCCCTTAGGCTTTGGGAGCCCCAGGCCTGGGTCACTCCAGCCCTTAGGCTTAGGGAGCCCCAGGTCTGGGGCGCCCAAGCCCTTAGGCTTTGGGAGGCCCAGGCCTAGGGCGCCCCAGCCCTTAGGCTTAGGGAGCCCAAGAATTGCGACGCCCCAGCCCTTAGGTTTTGGGAGCCCAGGCCTGAAAAGGCCCAGCCCTAAGGCTTAGGGAGCACCAGGCTTGGGGGGCCACAGCCCTTAGGCTTTGGGCACCCCATGCCTAGGGTGTCACAGCGCGTCAGCTTAGGGAGCCGCAGGCCTGGGGCGCCACAGCCCTTAGGTTTAGGGATCCCTGGCCTGGGGCGCCCCAGCCCTTAGGCTTAGGTAGTCCCAGGCCTGGGACGCCCCAGCCCTTAGTCTTTGGGAGCCCCAGGCCTGGGGCACCCCAACCCTTAGGCTTTGGGAGACCAAGGCCTGGGGTGCCCCAGCCCTTAGGATTTGGGAGCCCCACGCCTAGGGCACCC
Organism: Tenrec ecaudatus; assembly: GCF_050624435.1. NCBI lineage: Eukaryota > Metazoa > Chordata > Mammalia > Afrosoricida > Tenrecidae > Tenrec > Tenrec ecaudatus. The sequence goes on along the minus strand of NW_027459561.1, from coordinate 64,569 downwards.
AAGCCCTTAGGCTTTGGGAGCTCCAGTCCTGGGGCGCCCCATCCCTTAGGCTTTCGGAACCCCAGGCCTGGGGCGCGAATGCCCTTATGCTTTCGGAGCTCCAGGCCTGTGGCGCACCAGACCTTAGCATTTGGAGGCCACGGCCTGGGGCGCCCCTGCCTTTAGGCATTGGGAGCCCCAGGCCTGAGGCGCCCCAGCCCTTAGGCTTTGGGAGCCCCAGGCCTGGGGCACGCCAGCCCTTGGGCATTGGGAGCCCCAGGACTTAGGCGGCCCAGCCCTTAGGCTTTGAGATCCTAAGGCCTGGGGAGCCCTAGCCCTTAGGCTTTGGGAGCCCCAGGCCTGGGGCGCCCCCGCCCTTAGGATTTGGAAGCCACAGGCTTGGGGGGACCCAGTCCTTCGGGTTAGTGAGCCCCAGGCCTGGGGTGCCCCAGCCCTTAGGCTTAGGGAGCCCATGGCCTGGGGCGCCCCAGCCCTTCGGCTTTGGGAGTCCCAGGCCTGGGGCGCCACAGCCCTTAGGCTTTGGGAGCCCCAGGCTTGGTGCACCCCAGCTCTTAGGCTTTGGTAGCCCCAGGCCTGTAGCGCCCCAGCCCTTAGACTTAGGGAGCCGCAGGCCTGGGGGGACCCAGCCCTTAGTCTTAGGGAGACCCAGGCCTGGGGCGCCCCAGCCCTTAGGCTTAGGTAGCCCCAGGCCTGGGGCGTCCCAGCCATTAGGCTTAGGGAGCCCCAGGCCTCAGGCGCCCCAGCCCTTAGGCTTAGGGAGCCCATGGCCTGGGACGCCCCAGCACTTCGGCTTAGGGCACGCCAGACCTAGGGCGCCCTAGCCCTTAGGCTTTGGGGTCCCCAGGCCTGGGGCGCCCCAACCCTTCGGCTTTGGGAGTCCCAGGCCTGGGACGCCCCAGCCCTTAGGTTTAGGGAGCCCCACGCCAGGGGGGACCCAGCCCATCGGCTTAGGGAGCCCCAGGGCTGGGGCGTCCCAGCCCTTAGGCTTTTGGAGCCCCAGGTCTATGGCGCCCAACCCTTCGGCTTAGGGAGCCCCAGGCCTGGGTCGCCCCAGCCCTTAGCCTTAGGGATCCCTGGCCTGGGGCGCCCCAGCCGTTAGGCGTTGGGAGCCCCAGGCCTGGGGCACCCCTGCCCTTCGGATTAGGGAGCCCCAGACCTGTGGCGCCCCAGCCCTTAGGCTTTGGGAGCCCCAGGCCTGAGGCGCCCCAGCCCTTTGGCTTAGGTAGCCCTCGCCCTGGGGCACCCAGCACATAGGCTTTGGGAGCACCAGTCTTGGGGTGCCCCAGCCCTTAGGCTTTGGGAGGCCTAGGTCTACGGCGCCCCAGCCCTTAGGCGTTGGGAGCCCCAGGCCTGGGGCGCCCCTGCCCTTCGGATTAGGGTGCCCCAGACCTGTGGCGCCCCAGCCTTAGACTTTGGGAACTCCACGCCTGGGGCGCCCCAGCCCTTAGGCTTTGGGAGCCCCAGACCTGGGGCGCCCCAGCCCTTTGGCTTAGGTAGCCCTAGCCCTGGGGCAACCAGCAAATAGGCTTTGGGAGCACCAGTCTTGGGGTGCCCCAGCCCTTATGCTTTGGGAGGCCTAGGTCTACGGCGCCCCAGCCCTTAGGCGTTGGGAGCCCCAGGCCTGGGGCGCCCCCGCCCTTCGGATTAGGGAGCCCCAAGCCTGGGGTGCCCCTGCCCTTAGGCTTAGGGAGCCCCAGGCCTATGGCGCCCAACCCTTAGGCTTTGGCAGCCCAAGGCCTGGGCCGCCCCAGCCCTTTGGCTTAGGTAGCCCTCGCCCTGGGGCACCCAGCACATAGGCTTTGGGAGCCCCAGTCTTGGGGTGCCCCAGCCCTTAGGCTTTGGGAGGCCTAGGTCTACGGAGCCCCAGCCCTTAGGCGTTGGGAGCCCCAGGCCTGGTTTGCCCCCGCCCTTCGGATTAGGGAGCCCCAAGCCTGGGGTGCCCCTGCCCTTAGGCTTAGGGAGCCCCAGGCCTGTGGCGCCCCAGCCCTTACGTTTTGGGAGCTCCAGGCCTTGGGCGCCCCAACCTTTAGGCTTAGGGAGCCCCAGGCCTGTGGCCCCCCAGCCCTTAGTCTTAGGGAGCCCCAGGACTGGGTCGCCCCAGCCTTTAGCCTTTTGGAGCTCCAGCCCTGGGGCCCCCCAGCCCTTAGGGTTTGGGAGCCCCAGGCCTGGGGCGCCCCAGCCCTTAGGCTTTGGGAGCCCCAGGCTTGGTGCGCCCCAGCTATTAGGCTTTAGTAGCCCCATGCCTGGGGCGCCCCAGCCCTTAGGCTTAGGGATCCCCAGGCCTGGGAGGACCCAGCCCTTAGGCTTAGGGAGCCCAAGGCTTGCGACGCCCCAGCCCTTAGGCTTTGGGAGCCCCAGGCCTGAAAAGCCCCAGCCCATAGGCTTAGGGAGCACCAGGCCTGGGGCACCACAGCCCTTAGGCTTTGGGCGCTCCATGCCTAGGGGGTCACAGTGCTTCGGCTTAGGGAGCCCCAGGCCTGGGACGCCACAACCCTTAGGTTTAGGGATCCCTGGCCTGGGGCTCCCCTTCCCTTAGGCTTTGGGAGCCCCAGGCTTGGGCCCCCAGCCCTTATGCTTTTGGAGCCCCAGGCCTATGGCGCCCAAGCCCTTAGGTTTAGGGAGACCCAGGCCTGGGAAGCTCCAGCCCGTAGGCTTAGGGAGCCCCAGGCGTGGGGCGCCACAGCCCTTAGACTTTGGGAGCTCCAGTCCTGGGACGCCCCTTCCCTTAGGCTTAGAGAACCCCAGGCCTTGGGCGCCCCAGCTCCTAAGCTTTGGGAGACCAAGGCCTGGGGTGCCCAAGCCCTTAGGATTTGGGAGCCCCAGGCCTAGGGCGCCCAAGCCCTTAGGCTTTGGGAGGTGCAGTCCTGGGGCGCCCCATCCCTTAGGCTTTGGGAACCCCAGGCCTGGGGCGCGAATGCCCTTAGGCTTTGGGAACTCCAGGCCTGTGGCGCACCAGACCTTAGCATTTGGAGGCCCAGGCTGGGGCGCCCCAGCCATTAGGCTTTGGGAGCGCCAGGCCTGGGGCGCCCCTGCCTTTAGGCATTGGGAGCCCCAGACCTGAGACGCCCCAGCCCTTAGGCTTTGGGAGCCCCAGGCCTGGGGCACGCCAGCCCTTAGGCTTTGGGAGCCCCAGGACTTAGGCGGCCCAGCTCTTAGGCTTTGGGAGCCCCAGGTCTGGGGTGCCCCAGCCCTTAGGCTTTGGGAGCCCCAGGCCTGGGGCTCCCCAGCCCTTAGGCTTTGAGAGCCGAAGGCCTGGGGAACCCTAGCCCTTAGGCTTTGGGAGCCCCAGGCCTGGGGCGCCCCCGCCCTTAGGCTTTGGGAGCCACAGGCTTGGGGGGACCCAACCCTTCGGTTTAGTGAGCCCCAGGCCTGGGACATCCCAGCCCTTAGGCTTAGGGAGCCCATGGCCTGGCGCGCCCCAGCCCTTCGGCTTTGGGAGTCCCAGGCCTGGGGCACCACAGCCCTTAGGCTTTGGGAGCCCCAGGCCTGGAGCGCCCCAGCCCTTAGATTTAGGGAGCCCCAGGCCTAGGGGGCCCCAGCCCTTAGGCTTAGGGATCCCCAGGCCTGGGGCATCCCAGGCTTAGGCTTAGGGAGCCCCATGCCTGGGGCGCACCAGCCCTAAGGCTTATGGAGCCCCAGGCCTGGGACGCCCCCGCCGTTCGGCTTAGGGCGCTCCAGGCCTAGGGTGACCCAGCCCTTAGGCTTTGGGAGCCCCAGGCCTGGGGCGCTCCAGTCCTTAGGCTTAGGGAGCCCCAGCCTGGGGCGCACCTGCCCTTAGGTTTAGTGAGCCCATGGCCTGGGAAGCCCCAGCCATTTGGCTTAGGGAGGCCAAGGGCTACGACGCCCCTGCCCTTAGGCTTAGGGAGCCCCAAGCCTGGGGCCCCACAGCCCTTAGGCTTAGGGAGCCCATGGCCTGGGACGCCCCCGCCCTTCGGCTTAGGGAGCCCCAGGCCTGGGGAGTCCCAGCCATTAGGCTTAGGGAGCCCCAGGCCTCAGGCGCCCCAGCCCTTAGGCTTAGGGAGCCCATGGGCTGGGACGCCCCCGCCCTTCGGCTTAGGGCGCTGCAGGCCTAGGGCGTCGCAGCCCTTAGGCTTTGGGAGCCCTAGACCTGGGGCGCCCCAGCCCTTAGGCTTTGGGAGCCCCAGACATGGAGCGCTCCAGCCAATAGGCTTAGGGAGCCCCAGGCCTGGGGCGAGCCAGCCCTTAGGCTTTGGGAGCCACAGGCCTGGTGCACCCCAGCCCTTAAGCTTAGGGAGCCTAAGGGCTACGATGCCCCAGCCCTTAGGCTTTGGGAGCCCCAGGCCAGATGCGCCCCAACCCTTAGGCTTAGGGAGACCCAGGCTTGGGTTCCACATCCCTTAGGCTTAGGGAGCCCCAGGCATGGGGCGCCCCAGCCCTTTGGCTTAGGTAGCCCTCGCCCTGGGGCACCCAGCACATAGGCTTTGGGAGCCCCAGTCTTGGGGTGCCCCAGCCCTTAGGCTTTGGGAGGCCTAGGTCTACGGCGCCCCAGCCCTTAGGCGTTGGGAGCCCCAGGCCTGGTGTGCCCCCGCCCTTCGGATTAGGGAGCCCCAAGCCTGGGGTGCCCCTGCCCTTAGGCTTAGGGAGCCCCAGGCCTGTGGCGCCCCAGCCCTTACGTTTTGGGAGCTCCAGGCCTTGGGCGCCCCAACCTTTAGGCTTAGGGAGCCCCAGGCCTGTGGCCCCCCAGCCCTTAGGCTTAGGGAGCCCCAGGACTGGGTCGCCCCAGCCTTTAGCTTTTTGGAGCTCCAGCCCTGGGGCCCCCCAGCCCTTAGGGTTTGGGAGCCCCAGGCATGGGGCGCCCCAGCCCTTAGGCTTTGGGAGCCCCAGGCTTGGTGCGCCCCAGCTATTAGGCTTTAGTAGCCCCAGGCCTGGGGCGCCCCAAACCTTAGGCTTAGGGAGCCCCAGGCCTGGGAGGACCCAGCCCTTAGGCTTAGGGAGCCCAAGGCTTGCGACGCCCCAGCCCTTAGGCTTTGGGAGCCCCAGGCCTGAAAAGCCCCAGCCCATAGGCTTAGGGAGCACCAGGCCTGGGGCACCACAGCCCTTAGGCTTTGGGCGCTCCATGCCTAGGGGGTCACAGCGCGTCGGCTTAGGGAGCCCCAGGCCTGGGACGCCACAACCCTTAGGTTTAGGGATCCCTGGCCTGGGGCTCCCCTTCCCTTAGGCTTTGGGAGCCCCAGGCTTGGGCGCCCAGCCCTTATGCTTTTGGAGCCCCAGGCCTATGGCGCCCAAGCCCTTAGGCTTAGGGAGACCCAGGCCTGGGAAGCTCCAGCCCGTAGGCTTAGGGAGCCCCAGGCGTGGGGCGCCACAGCCCTTAGACTTTGGGAGCTCCAGTCCTGGGACGCCCCTTCCCTTAGGCTTAGAGAACCCCAGGCCTTGGGCGCCCCAGCTCCTAAGCTTTGGGAGACCAAGGCCTGGGGTGCCCAAGCCCTTAGGATTTGGGAGCCCCAGGCCTAGGGCGCCCAAGCCCTTAGGCTTTGGGAGGTGCAGTCCTGGGGCGCCCCATCCCTTAGGCTTTGGGAACCCCAGGCCTGGGGCGCGAATGCCCTTAGGCTTTGGGAGCTCCAGGCCTGTGGCGCACCAGACCTTAGCATTTGGAGGCCCAGGCTGGGGCGCCCATGCCTTTAGGCATTGGGAGCCCGAGGCCTGAGGCGCCCCAGCCCTTAGGCTTTGGGAGCCCAAGGCCTGGGGCACCCCAACCCTTAGGCTTAGGGCGCGCCAGGCCTAGGGCACCACAGCCCTTAGGCTTAGGGAGCACAGCGCTGCGACGCCCCTGCTCTTAGGCTTCGGGAGCCCCAGGCCTAGGGCGCCACAGTCCTTAGGCTTAGGGAGCCCATGGCCTGGGACGCCCCAGCCCTTCGGCTTAGGGAGCCCCAGTTCTGGGGCGTCCCAGCCCTTAGGCGTAGGGAGCTACAGGCCTGGGGTTCCCCAGCACTTAGGTTTAGGGAGCCCATGGCCTGGGACGCCCCAGCCCTTCGGCTTAGGGAGCGTCAGTTCTGGGGCATCCCGGCCCTTAGGCGTAGGGAGCTACAGGCCTAGGGTGCCCCAGCCCTTAGGCTTAGGGAGCCCATGGCCTGGGGCGCCACAGCCCTTAGGCTTTGGGCGCCCCAGGGCTGGGGCGCCCCAGCCCTTAGGCTTTGCGAGCCCCAGGCTTGGTGCACCCCAGCTATTAGGCGTTATTAGCCCCAGGCCTGGTGCGCCCCAGTCCTTAGGCTTAGGGAGCCCCAGGCCTGGGAGTACCCAGGCCTTAGGCTTAGGGAGTCCCAGGCCTGGGGCGCCTCAGCCCTTAGGCTTTGGGAGCCCCAGGCCTGGGTCACTCCAGCCCTTAGGCTTAGGGAGCCCCAGGTCTGGGGCGCCCAAGCCCTTAGGCTTTGGGAGGCCCAGGCCTAGGGCGCCCCAGCCCTTAGGCTTAGGGAGCCCAAGAATTGCGACGCCCCAGCCCTTAGGTTTTGGGAGCCCAGGCCTGAAAAGGCCCAGCCCTAAGGCTTAGGGAGCACCAGGCTTGGGGGGCCACAGCCCTTAGGCTTTGGGCACCCCATGCCTAGGGTGTCACAGCGCGTCAGCTTAGGGAGCCGCAGGCCTGGGGCGCCACAGCCCTTAGGTTTAGGGATCCCTGGCCTGGGGCGCCCCAGCCCTTAGGCTTAGGTAGTCCCAGGCCTGGGACGCCCCAGCCCTTAGTCTTTGGGAGCCCCAGGCCTGGGGCACCCCAACCCTTAGGCTTTGGGAGACCAAGGCCTGGGGTGCCCCAGCCCTTAGGATTTGGGAGCCCCACGCCTAGGGCACCCAAGCCCTTAGGCTTTGGGAGCTCCAGTCCTGGGGCGCCCCATCCCTTAGGCTTTCGGAACCCCAGGCCTGGGGCGCGAATGCCCTTATGCTTTCGGAGCTCCAGGCCTGTGGCGCACCAGACCTTAGCATTTGGAGGCCACGGCCTGGGGCGCCCCTGCCTTTAGGCATTGGGAGCCCCAGGCCTGAGGCGCCCCAGCCCTTAGGCTTTGGGAGCCCCAGGCCTGGGGCACGCCAGCCCTTGGGCATTGGGAGCCCCAGGACTTAGGCGGCCCAGCCCTTAGGCTTTGAGATCCTAAGGCCTGGGGAGCCCTAGCCCTTAGGCTTTGGGAGCCCCAGGCCTGGGGCGCCCCCGCCCTTAGGATTTGGAAGCCACAGGCTTGGGGGGACCCAGTCCTTCGGGTTAGTGAGCCCCAGGCCTGGGGTGCCCCAGCCCTTAGGCTTAGGGAGCCCATGGCCTGGGGCGCCCCAGCCCTTCGGCTTTGGGAGTCCCAGGCCTGGGGCGCCACAGCCCTTAGGCTTTGGGAGCCCCAGGCTTGGTGCACCCCAGCTCTTAGGCTTTGGTAGCCCCAGGCCTGTAGCGCCCCAGCCCTTAGACTTAGGGAGCCGCAGGCCTGGGGGGACCCAGCCCTTAGTCTTAGGGAGACCCAGGCCTGGGGCGCCCCAGCCCTTAGGCTTAGGTAGCCCCAGGCCTGGGGCGTCCCAGCCATTAGGCTTAGGGAGCCCCAGGCCTCAGGCGCCCCAGCCCTTAGGCTTAGGGAGCCCATGGCCTGGGACGCCCCAGCACTTCGGCTTAGGGCACGCCAGACCTAGGGCGCCCTAGCCCTTAGGCTTTGGGGTCCCCAGGCCTGGGGCGCCCCAACCCTTCGGCTTTGGGAGTCCCAGGCCTGGGACGCCCCAGCCCTTAGGTTTAGGGAGCCCCACGCCAGGGGGGACCCAGCCCATCGGCTTAGGGAGCCCCAGGGCTGGGGCGTCCCAGCCCTTAGGCTTTTGGAGCCCCAGGTCTATGGCGCCCAACCCTTCGGCTTAGGGAGCCCCAGGCCTGGGTCGCCCCAGCCCTTAGCCTTAGGGATCCCTGGCCTGGGGCGCCCCAGCCGTTAGGCGTTGGGAGCCCCAGGCCTGGGGCACCCCTGCCCTTCGGATTAGGGAGCCCCAGACCTGTGGCGCCCCAGCCCTTAGGCTTTGGGAGCCCCAGGCCTGAGGCGCCCCAGCCCTTTGGCTTAGGTAGCCCTCGCCCTGGGGCACCCAGCACATAGGCTTTGGGAGCACCAGTCTTGGGGTGCCCCAGCCCTTAGGCTTTGGGAGGCCTAGGTCTACGGCGCCCCAGCCCTTAGGCGTTGGGAGCCCCAGGCCTGGGGCGCCCCTGCCCTTCGGATTAGGGTGCCCCAGACCTGTGGCGCCCCAGCCTTAGACTTTGGGAACTCCACGCCTGGGGCGCCCCAGCCCTTAGGCTTTGGGAGCCCCAGACCTGGGGCGCCCCAGCCCTTTGGCTTAGGTAGCCCTAGCCCTGGGGCAACCAGCAAATAGGCTTTGGGAGCACCAGTCTTGGGGTGCCCCAGCCCTTATGCTTTGGGAGGCCTAGGTCTACGGCGCCCCAGCCCTTAGGCGTTGGGAGCCCCAGGCCTGGGGCGCCCCCGCCCTTCGGATTAGGGAGCCCCAAGCCTGGGGTGCCCCTGCCCTTAGGCTTAGGGAGCCCCAGGCCTATGGCGCCCAACCCTTAGGCTTTGGCAGCCCAAGGCCTGGGCCGCCCCAGCCCTTTGGCTTAGGTAGCCCTCGCCCTGGGGCACCCAGCACATAGGCTTTGGGAGCCCCAGTCTTGGGGTGCCCCAGCCCTTAGGCTTTGGGAGGCCTAGGTCTACGGAGCCCCAGCCCTTAGGCGTTGGGAGCCCCAGGCCTGGTTTGCCCCCGCCCTTCGGATTAGGGAGCCCCAAGCCTGGGGTGCCCCTGCCCTTAGGCTTAGGGAGCCCCAGGCCTGTGGCGCCCCAGCCCTTACGTTTTGGGAGCTCCAGGCCTTGGGCGCCCCAACCTTTAGGCTTAGGGAGCCCCAGGCCTGTGGCCCCCCAGCCCTTAGTCTTAGGGAGCCCCAGGACTGGGTCGCCCCAGCCTTTAGCCTTTTGGAGCTCCAGCCCTGGGGCCCCCCAGCCCTTAGGGTTTGGGAGCCCCAGGCCTGGGGCGCCCCAGCCCTTAGGCTTTGGGAGCCCCAGGCTTGGTGCGCCCCAGCTATTAGGCTTTAGTAGCCCCATGCCTGGGGCGCCCCAGCCCTTAGGCTTAGGGATCCCCAGGCCTGGGAGGACCCAGCCCTTAGGCTTAGGGAGCCCAAGGCTTGCGACGCCCCAGCCCTTAGGCTTTGGGAGCCCCAGGCCTGAAAAGCCCCAGCCCATAGGCTTAGGGAGCACCAGGCCTGGGGCACCACAGCCCTTAGGCTTTGGGCGCTCCATGCCTAGGGGGTCACAGTGCTTCGGCTTAGGGAGCCCCAGGCCTGGGACGCCACAACCCTTAGGTTTAGGGATCCCTGGCCTGGGGCTCCCCTTCCCTTAGGCTTTGGGAGCCCCAGGCTTGGGCCCCCAGCCCTTATGCTTTTGGAGCCCCAGGCCTATGGCGCCCAAGCCCTTAGGTTTAGGGAGACCCAGGCCTGGGAAGCTCCAGCCCGTAGGCTTAGGGAGCCCCAGGCGTGGGGCGCCACAGCCCTTAGACTTTGGGAGCTCCAGTCCTGGGACGCCCCTTCCCTTAGGCTTAGAGAACCCCAGGCCTGGGGCGCCCCAGCTCCTAAGCTTTGGGAGACCAAGGCCTGGGGTGCCCAAGCCCTTAGGATTTGGGAGCCCCAGGCCTAGGGCGCCCAAGCCCTTAGGCTTTGGGAGGTGCAGTCCTGGGGCGCCCCATCCCTTAGGCTTTGGGAACCCCAGGCCTGGGGCGCGAATGCCCTTAGGCTTTGGGAACTCCAGGCCTGTGGCGCACCAGACCTTAGCATTTGGAGGCCCAGGCTGGGGCGCCCCAGCCATTAGGCTTTGGGAGCGCCAGGCCTGGGGCGCCCCTGCCTTTAGGCATTGGGAGCCCCAGACCTGAGACGCCCCAGCCCTTAGGCTTTGGGAGCCCCAGGCCTGGGGCACGCCAGCCCTTAGGCTTTGGGAGCCCCAGGACTTAGGCGGCCCAGCTCTTAGGCTTTGGGAGCCCCAGGTCTGGGGTGCCCCAGCCCTTAGGCTTTGGGAGCCCCAGGCCTGGGGCTCCCCAGCCCTTAGGCTTTGAGAGCCGAAGGCCTGGGGAACCCTAGCCCTTAGGCTTTGGGAGCCCCAGGCCTGGGGCGCCCCCGCCCTTAGGCTTTGGGAGCCACAGGCTTGGGGGGACCCAACCCTTCGGTTTAGTGAGCCCCAGGCCTGGGACATCCCAGCCCTTAGGCTTAGGGAGCCCATGGCCTGGCGCGCCCCAGCCCTTCGGCTTTGGGAGTCCCAGGCCTGGGGCACCACAGCCCTTAGGCTTTGGGAGCCCCAGGCCTGGAGCGCCCCAGCCCTTAGATTTAGGGAGCCCCAGGCCTAGGGGGCCCCAGCCCTTAGGCTTAGGGATCCCCAGGCCTGGGGCATCCCAGGCTTAGGCTTAGGGAGCCCCATGCCTGGGGCGCACCAGCCCTAAGGCTTATGGAGCCCCAGGCCTGGGACGCCCCCGCCGTTCGGCTTAGGGCGCTCCAGGCCTAGGGTGACCCAGCCCTTAGGCTTTGGGAGCCCCAGGCCTGGGGCGCTCCAGTCCTTAGGCTTAGGGAGCCCCAGCCTGGGCGCACCTGCCCTTAGGTTTAGTGAGCCCATGGCCTGGGAAGCCCCAGCCATTTGGCTTAGGGAGGCCAAGGGCTACGACGCCCCTGCCCTTAGGCTTAGGGAGCCCCAAGCCTGGGGCCCCACAGCCCTTAGGCTTAGGGAGCCCATGGCCTGGGACGCCCCCGCCCTTCGGCTTAGGGAGCCCCAGGCCTGGGGAGTCCCAGCCATTAGGCTTAGGGAGCCCCAGGCCTCAGGCGCCCCAGCCCTTAGGCTTAGGGAGCCCATGGGCTGGGACGCCCCCGCCCTTCGGCTTAGGGCGCTGCAGGCCTAGGGCGTCGCAGCCCTTAGGCTTTGGGAGCCCTAGACCTGGGGCGCCCCAGCCCTTAGGCTTTGGGAGCCCCAGACATGGAGCGCTCCAGCCAATAGGCTTAGGGAGCCCCAGGCCTGGGGCGAGCCAGCCCTTAGGCTTTGGGAGCCACAGGCCTGGTGCACCCCAGCCCTTAAGCTTAGGGAGCCTAAGGGCTACGACGCCCCAGCCCTTAGGCTTTGGGAGCCCCAGGCCAGATGCGCCCCAACCCTTAGGCTTAGGGAGACCCAGGCTTGGGTTCCACATCCCTTAGGCTTAGGGAGCCCCAGGCATGGGGCGCCCCAGCCCTTTGGCTTAGGTAGCCCTCGCCCTGGGGCACCCAGCACATAGGCTTTGGGAGCCCCAGTCTTGGGGTGCCCCAGCCCTTAGGCTTTGGGAGGCCTAGGTCTACGGCGCCCCAGCCCTTAGGCGTTGGGAGCCCCAGGCCTGGTGTGCCCCCGCCCTTCGGATTAGGGAGCCCCAAGCCTGGGGTGCCCCTGCCCTTAGGCTTAGGGAGCCCCAGGCCTGTGGCGCCCCAGCCCTTACGTTTTGGGAGCTCCAGGCCTTGGGCGCCCCAACCTTTAGGCTTAGGGAGCCCCAGGCCTGTGGCCCCCCAGCCCTTAGGCTTAGGGAGCCCCAGGACTGGGTCGCCCCAGCCTTTAGCCTTTTGGAGCTCCAGCCCTGGGGCCCCCCAGCCCTTAGGGTTTGGGAGCCCCAGGCATGGGGCGCCCCAGCCCTTAGGCTTTGGGAGCCCCAGGCTTGGTGCGCCCCAGCTATTAGGCTTTAGTAGCCCCAGGCCTGGGGCGCCCCAACCCTTAGGCTTAGGGAGCCCCAGGCCTGGGAGGACCCAGCCCTTAGGCTTAGGGAGCCCAAGGCTTGCGACGCCCCAGCCCTTAGGCTTTGGGAGCCCCAGGCCTGAAAAGCCCCAGCCCATAGGCTTAGGGAGCACCAGGCCTGGGGCACCACAGCCCTTAGGCTTTGGGCGCTCCATGCCTAGGGGGTCACAGCGCGTCGTCTTAGGGAGCCCCAGGCCTGGGACGCCACAACCCTTAGGTTTAGGGATCCCTGGCCTGGGGCTCCCCTTCCCTTAGGCTTTGGGAGCCCCAGGCTTGGGCGCCCAGCCCTTATGCTTTTGGAGCCCCAGGCCTATGGCGCCCAAGCCCTTAGGCTTAGGGAGACCCAGGCCTGGGAAGCTCCAGCCCGTAGGCTTAGGGAGCCCCAGGCGTGGGGCGCCACAGCCCTTAGACTTTGGGAGCTCCAGTCCTGGGACGCCCCTTCCCTTAGGCTTAGAGAACCCCAGGCCTTGGGCGCCCCAGCTCCTAAGCTTTGGGAGACCAAGGCCTGGGGTGCCCAAGCCCTTAGGATTTGGGAGCCCCAGGCCTAGGGCGCCCAAGCCCTTAGGCTTTGGGAGGTGCAGTCCTGGGGCGCCCCATCCCTTAGGCTTTGGGAACCCCAGGCCTGGGGCGCGAATGCCCTTAGGCTTTGGGAGCTCCAGGCCTGTGGCGCACCAGACCTTAGCATTTGGAGGCCCAGGCTGGGGCGCCCATGCCTTTAGGCATTGGGAGCCCGAGGCCTGAGGCGCCCCAGCCCTTAGGCTTTGGGAGCCCAAGGCCTGGGGCACCCCAACCCTTAGGCTTAGGGCGCGCCAGGCCTAGGGCACCACAGCCCTTAGGCTTAGGGAGCACAGCGCTGCGACGCCCCTGCTCTTAGGCTTCGGGAGCCCCAGGCCTAGGGCGCCACAGTCCTTAGGCTTAGGGAGCCCATGGCCTGGGACGCCCCAGCCCTTCGGCTTAGGGAGCCCCAGTTCTGGGGCGTCCCAGCCCTTAGGCGTAGGGAGCTACAGGCCTGGGGTTCCCCAGCACTTAGGTTTAGGGAGCCCATGGCCTGGGACGCCCCAGCCCTTCGGCTTAGGGAGCGTCAGTTCTGGGGCATCCCGGCCCTTAGGCGTAGGGAGCTACAGGCCTAGGGTGCCCCAGCCCTTAGGCTTAGGGAGCCCATGGCCTGGGGCGCCACAGCCCTTAGGCTTTGGGCGCCCCAGGGCTGGGGCGCCCCAGCCCTTAGGCTTTGCGAGCCCCAGGCTTGGTGCACCCCAGCTATTAGGCGTTATTAGCCCCAGGCCTGGTGCGCCCCAGTCCTTAGGCTTAGGGAGCCCCAGCCTGGGGCGCACCTGCCCTTAGGCTTAGTGAGCCCATGGCCTGGGAAGCCCCAGCCATTTGGCTTAGGGAGGCCAAGGGCTGCGACGCCCCTGCCCTTAGGCTTAGGGAGCCCCAAGCCTGGGGCCCCACAGCCCTTAGGCTTAGGGAGCCCATGGCCTGGGACGCCGCAGCCCTTCGGCTTAGGGAGCCCCAGGCCTGGGGAGTCCCAGCCATTAGGCTTAGGGAGCCCCAGGCCTCAGGCGCCCCAGCCCTTAGGCTTAGGGAGCCCATGGCCTGGGACGCCCCCGCCCTTCGGCTTAGGGCGCTCCAGGCCTAGGGAGCCGCAGCCCTTAGGCTTTGGGAGCCCTAGACCTGGGGCGCCCCAGCCCTTAGGCTTTGGGAGCCCCAGACATGGAGCGCTCCAGCCAATAGGCTTAGGGAGCCCCAGGCCTGGGGCGAGCCAGCCCTTAGGCTTTGGGAGCCACAGGCCTGGGGCGCCCCAGCCCTTAAGCTTAGGGAGCCCAAGGGCTACGACGCCCCAGCCCTTAGGCTTTGGGAGCCCCAGGCCAGATGCGCCCCAACCCTTAGTCTTAGGGAGACCCAGGCTTGGGTTCCACATCCCTTAGGCTTAGGGAGCCCCAGGTCTGGGATGCCCCCGCCATTCGGCTTAGGGCGCGCCAGGCCTAGGGCGCCCCAGCCCTTTGGCTTAGGTAGCCCTCGCCCTGGGTCACCCAGCACATATATTTTGGGAGCCCCAGTCTTGGGGTGCCCCAGCCCTTAGGATTTGGGAGGCCTAGGTCTACGGCACCCCAGCCCTTAGGCGTTGGGAGCCCCAGGCCTGGTGCGCTCCTGCCCTTCGGATTAGGGAGCCCCAGGCCTGGGACGCCCCAACCCTTAGGCTTAGGGAGCTCCTGGCCTGGGGCGCCACAGCCTTTAGGCTTAGGGAGCCACAGGCCTGTGGCGCCCCAGCCCTTACGTTTTGGGAGCTCCAGTCCTTGAGCGCCCCAACCTTTAGGCTTAGGGAGCCCCAGGCCTGTGGCCTCCCAGCCCTTAGGCTTAGGGAGCCCCAGGACTGGGTCGCCCCAGCCTTTAGCCTTTTGGAGCTCCAGCCCTGGGGCACCCCAGCCCTTAGGGTTTGGGAGCCCCAGGCCTGGGGCGCCCCAGCCCTTAGGCTTTGGGAGCCCCAGGCATGGTACGCCCCAGCCCTTAGGCTTAGGGAGCCCTTGGCCTGGGGCGCCCCAACCCTTAGGCTCTGGGAGCCCCTGGCCTCGGGCGCCCCAGCCCTTCGGCTTAGGGAGCCCCTGGTCAGGGGCATCCCAGCCTTAGGCTTTGGGAGCCCCAGGCCGGGGTGCCCCAGCACATAGGCATTGGGAGCCCCAGGCCTGGGGCGCCCCAGCCCTTTGGCTTTGGGAGACCAAGGCCTGGGGCGCCCCAGCCCTTAGGCTTTGGGAGCCCCAGGCCTGGGACCCCCAGCCCTTAGGCTTTTGGAGCCCCAGGCCTATGGCGCCCAAGCCCTTATGTTTAGGGAAACCCAGGCCTGGGAAGCTCCAGCGCTTAGGCTTAGGGAGCCCCAGGCCTGCGGCGCCACAGCCCTTAGGCTTTGGGAGCTCCAGTCCTGGGGCGCCCCTTCCCTTAGGCTTAGAGAACCCCAGGCCTAGGGCGCCCCAGCTCTTAGGTAGGGAACCCCAGACCTGTGGCGCCCCAGCCCTTTGGCTTAGGTAGCCGTAGCCCTGGGGCACACAGCACTTAGGCTTTGGGAGCCCCAGACCTGGGGCGCTCCAGCCTAAGGCTTAGGGATCCCCAGGCCTGGGGCGCCCAGCCCTTAGGGTCTGGGAGCCCAAGGCTTGCGACTCCCCAGCCCTTCGGATTAGGGAGCCCCAGGCCGGAAGCACCCCAGCCCTTAGGATTAGGGAGCCCCAGGACTGGGGTGCCACAGCCCTTAGGCTTTGGGCGCCGAGGCCTAGGGGGTCCCAGCCCTTCGACTTAGGGAGCCCCAGGCCTGGGGCGTCCCAGCCTTTAGGCTTAGGGAGCTTCAGGCCTGTGGTTCCCAAGCCCTTAGGCTTAGGGAGCCCCAGGACTGGGTCGCCCCAGCCTTTAGCCTTTTGGAGCTCCAGCCCTGGGGCACCCCAGCCCTTAGGGTTTGGGAGCCCCAGGCCTGGGGCGCCACAGCCCTTAGGCTTTGGGAGCCCCAGGCATGGTACGCCCCAGCCCTTAGGCTTAGGGAACCCTTGGCCTGGGGAGCCCCAGCCCTTAGGCTCTGGGAGCCCCTGGCCTCGGGCGCCCCAGCCCTTCGGCTTAGGGAGCCCCTGGTCAGGGGCATCCCAGCCTTAGGCTATGGGAGCCCCAGGCTTGGTGCGCCCCAGTTATTAGGCTTTAGTAGCCCCAGGCCTGGGGCGCCCCAGCCCTTAGGCTTAGGGAGCCCCAGGCCTGGGAGGACCCAGCCCTTAGGCTTAGGGAGCCCAAGGCTTGCGACGCCCCAGCCCTTAGGCTTTGGGAGCCCCAGGCCTGAAAAGCCCCAGCCCATAGGCTTAGGGAGCACCAGGCCTGGGGCACCACAGCCCTTAGGCTTTGGGCGCTCCATGCCTAGGGGGTCACAGCGCGTCGGCTTAGGGAGCCCCAGGCTTGGGAAGCCACAACCCTTAGGTTTAGGGATCCCTGGTCTGGGGCTCCCCTTCCCTTAGGCTTGGGAGCCCCAGGCTTGGGCCCCCCAGCCCTTATGCTTTTGGAGCCCCAGGCCTATTGCGCCCAAGCCCTTAGGCTTAGGGAGACCCAGGCCTGGGAATCTCCAGCCCGTAGGCTTAGGGAGCCCCAGGCGTGGGGCGCCACAGCCCTTAGACTTTGGGAGCTCCAGTCCTGGGACGCCCCTTCCCTTAGGCTTAGAGAACCCCAGGCCTTGGGCGCCCCAGCTCATAAGCTTTGGGAGACCAAGGCCTGGGGTGCCCAAGCCCTTAGGATTTGGGAGCCCCAGGCCTAGGGCGCCCAAGCCGTTAGGCTTTGGGAGCTGCAGTCCTGGGGCGCCCCATCCCTTAGGCTTTGGGAACCCCAGGCCTGGGTCGCGAATGCCCTTAGGCTTTGGGAGCTCCAGGCCTGTGGCGCACCAGACCTTAGCATTTGGAGGCCCCGGCCTGGGGCGCCCCAGCCCTTAGGCATTGGGAGCCCCAGACCTGGGGCGCCCCAGCCCTTAGGCTTTGAGAGCCGAAGGCCTGGGGAGCCCTAGCCCTTAGGCTTTGGGAGCCCCAGGCCTGGGGCGCCCCCGCCCTTAGGCTTTGGGAGCCACAGGCTTGGGGGGACCTAGCCGTTCGGTTTAGTGAGCCCCAGGCCTGGGACATCCCAGCCCTTAGGCTTAGGGAGCCCATGGCCTGGGGCGCCCCAGCCTTTCGGCTTTGGGAGTCCCAGGCCTGGGGCACCACAGCCCTTAGGCTTTGGTAGCCCCAGGCCTGGAGCGCCCCAGCCCTTAGATTTAGGGAGCCCCAGGCCTAGGGGGCCCCAGCCCTTAGGCTTAGGGATCCCCAGGCCTGGGGCGTCCCAGGCTTAGGCTTAGGGAGCCCCATGCCTGGGGCGCACCAGCCCTAATGCTTATGGAGCCCCAGGCCTGGGACGCCCCCGCCGTTCGGCTTAGGGCGCACCAGGCCTAGGGTGACCCAGCCCTTAGGCTTTGGGAGCCCCAGGCCTGGGGCGCTCCAGTCCTTAGGCTTAGGGAGCCCCAGCCTGGGGCGCACCTGCCCTTAGGCTTAGTGAGCCCATGGCCTGGGAAGCCCCAGCCATTTGGCTTAGGGAGGCCAAGGGCTGCGACGCCCCTGCCCTTAGGCTTAGGGAGCCCCAAGCCTGGGGCCCCACAGCCCTTAGGCTTAGGGAGCCCATGGCCTGGGACGCCGCAGCCCTTCGGCTTAGGGAGCCCCAGGCCTGGGGAGTCCCAGCCATTAGGCTTAGGGAGCCCCAGGCCTCAGGCGCCCCAGCCCTTAGGCTTAGGGAGCCCATGGCCTGGGACGCCCCCGCCCTTCGGCTTAGGGCGCGCCAGGCCTACGGCGCCGCAGCCCTTAGGCTTTGGGAGCCCTAGACCTGGGGCGCCCAGCCCTTAGGCTTTGAGAGCCCCAGACATGGAGCGCTCCAGCCAATAGGCTTAGGGAGCCCCAGGCATGGTACGCCCCAGCCCTTAGGTTAGGGAGCCCCAGGCCTGGGGCGCTCCAGCCCTTAGGCTTTTGGAGCTCCAGCTCTGGGGAGCCCCAGCCCTTAGGATTAGGGAGCCCAAGGCTTGCGACTCTCCAGCCCTTCGGCTTAGGGAGCCCCAGGCCTGAAGCCCCCCAGGACTTAGGCTTAGGGAGCCCCTGTCATGGTGCGTCCCAGCCTTAGGGTTTGGGAGCCCCAAGCCTGGGGCGCCCCAGCCCTTAGACTTAGGGAACCCATGGCCTGGGACGCCCCAGCACTTCGGCATAGGGCGCGCCAGCCCTATGGCTCCCTAGCCCTTAGGATTTGGGATCCCCAGGTCTGGGTCGCGCAGACCTTAGGCTTAGGGTGCCCCAGGCCTGGGGCACGCAGCCCTTAGGCTTACGGTGCCCCAGGTCTGGGGCGCCCCCACCCTTAGGCTTAGGGAGCCCCAGGCATGGGGCGCCCCACCCCTTAGACTTTGGGAGCTCCAGGCCTGGGGCACCACAGCCTTTAGGCATGTGAGCCCCAGGCCTGTGGCCCCCCAGCCCATAGGCATAGGGAGCCCCAGGCCTGGGCCGCCCCAGCCTTTAGGCTTTTGGAGCTCGAGCCCTGGGGCACCCCAGCCCTTGGGCTTTGGGAGCCCCAGGCCTGGGCCACCCCAGCCCTTAGGCTTTGGGAGCCCCAGGCATGGTACGCCCCAGCCCTTAGGCTTTGTGAGCTTCTGGCCTGGGGCGCCCAGCCCTTCGGCTTAGGGAGCCCCTGGCGTGGGGCGTCCCAGCCTTAGGCTTTGGGAGCCCCAGGCCGGGGCGCCCCAGACCTTAAGCTTTGTGAGACCAAGGCCTGGGGCGCCCAAGGACTTAGGATTTGGGAGCCCCAGGCCTGGGGCGCTCCAGCCCATAGGCTTTGGGTGCCCCAGGCCTGGGACGCCCAGCCCTTAGGCTTTGGTAGCTCCAGGCCTGGGGCACCCCAGCGCTTAGTCTTAGGGAATCCCAGGCCTGGGGGGACCCAGCCCTTCGGCTCAGTGAACCCCAGGCCTGGGGCATCCCAGCCCTTAGGCTTAGGGAGCCCAAGGCCTGCGGCGCACCAGCCCTTAAGCTTAGGGAGCCCATGGCCAGGGACGCCCCAGCCCTTTGGCTTAGGGCGCGTCAGTCCTAGGGCACCCCAGCCCTTATGTTTCGGGAGCCCCAGGCCTGAGGCGCCCCAGCCCTTAGGCTTTGGGAGCACCAGGCCTGGGGTGCTCCATCCCTTAGGTTTAGGGAGCCCCAGCCTGGGGCGCCCCAGCCCATAGGCTTTGGGAGCCCCAGGCCTGGGGCGCCCCAGCCCTTAGGCTTAGGGAGCCCCAAGCCTGGGACGCCCCCGCCCGTCGACTTAGGGCGCGCCTTGCTAGGGCGCCCAAGCCCTTAGCCTTTAGGAGCCTCAGGCCTTGGGCGCCCCAGCCCTTAGGTTTTGGGATCCCCAGGCCTGGGGCGCCACAGCCTTTAGGCTTAGGGAGCCCTAGGCCTGGGGCGCCCCACCACTTAGGCTTTGGGAGCTCCAGGCCTGGGGCGCCCCAGCCTTTAGGCTTAGGGAGCTCCAGGCCTGTGGCCCCCCAGCACTTAGACTAAGGGAGCCCCAGCCTGGGTCGCCCCAGCCTTTAGGCGTTTGGAGCTCCAGCCCTGGGGCACCCCAGCCCTTAGGTTTTGGGAGCCCCAGGCCTGGGGCGCCCCAGCGCTTAGGCTTTGGGTGCCCCAGGCATGGTACACCCCAGCCATTCGGCTTTGGCAACCCCAGGCCTGGGGCGCACCAGCCCTTCGGCTTTGGGAGCCTTGGCCTGGGGCGCCCCAACGCTTCGGCTTAGGAAGCCCCTGTCCTGGGGCATCCTAGCCTTAGGCTTTGGGAGCCCCAGGCCTGGGGCGCCCCATCCCTTAGGCTTTGGGAGCCCCAGGCCTCGGGCGCCCCAGCCCTTAGGCTTTGGGAGACCAAGGCCTGGGGCGCCCCAGCCCTTAGGCTTAGGGAGCTCCAGGCCTGGGACGCCCCAGCTCTTCGGCTTAGGGCGTGCCAGGCCTATGGCGCCCTAGCACATAAGGCTTTGGGATCCCCAGGCCTAGGGGGTCCCAGCCCTTCGGCTTAGGGAGCACCAGGCCTGGGGCGTCCCAGCCCTTAGGCTTAGGGATCTCTGGCCTGGGGCGCCCCAGCCCTTAGGCTTAGGGAGCCCCAGGCATGGGGCGAACCACCCCTTAGGCTTAGGGAGCCGCAGGCATGGGGCGCCCCACCCCTTAGACTTTGGGAGCTCCAGGCCTGGGGCACCACAGCCTTTAGGCTTGTGAGCCCCAGGCCTGTGGCCCCCCAGCCCATAGGCATAGGGAGCCCCAGGCCTGGGTCGCCCCAGCCTTTAGGCTTTTGGAGCTCTAGCCCTGGGGCACCCCAGCCCTTGGGCTTTGGGAGCCCCAGGCATGGGCCGCCCCAGCCCTTAGGCTTTGGGAGCCCCAGGCATGGTACGCCCCAGCCCTTAGGCTTTGTGAGCTTCTGGCCTGGGGCGCCCAGCCCTTCGGCTTAGGGAGCCCCTGGCGTGGGTCGTCCCAGCCTTAGGCTTTGGGAGCCCCAGGCCGGGGCTCCCCAGCCCTTAAGCTTTGTGACTCCAAGGCCTGGGGCGCCCATGGACTTAGGATTTGGGAGTCCCATTCCTGGGGCGCTCCAGCCCATAGGCTTTGGGTGCCCCAGGCCTGGAACGCCCAGCCCTTAGGCTTTGGTAGCTCCAGGCCAGGGGCGCCGCAGCGCTTAGTTTTAGGGAGCCCCAAGCTTGGGGGACCCAGCCCTTCGGCTCAGTGAACCCCAGGCCTGGGGCATCCCAGCCCTTAGGCTTAGGGAGCCCCAGGCCTGGGGCGCCCCAACCCTTAGGCTTAGGGAGCCCATGGCCTGGGACGCCCCAGCACTTCGGCTTAGGGCGCGCCAGGCCTAGGCCGCACTAGCCCTTAAATTTGGGATCCCCAGGCCTGGGGCGCGAAGCCCTTAGGCTTTGGGAATCCCAGGCCTGGGGCGCCCCAGCCCTTAACCTTAGTGAGCCCATGGCCTGGGACGACCCAGCCCTTAGGCTTTGGTAGCCCCAGGCCTGGGGTGCCCCAGCCCTTAGGCTTTGGGAGCTCCAGCCCTGGGGCTCCCAGCCCTTAGGCTTAGGGTGCCCCCGGCCTGGGGAGACCCAGCTCTTAAGCTTTGGGAGCCCCAGGCGTAGGGCGCTCCAGCACTTAGGCTTAGGGAGCCCAAGGGCTGTGATGCCCCTGCTCTTAGGCTTTGGGAGCCCCATGCCTGATGCACCCCAGCCCTTAGGCTTATGGAGACCCAGGCCTGGGGCGCCACAGCCCTTAGGCTTAGCGAGCCCATGCCTGGGGCGTACCAGCCCTGAGGTTTAGGGAGCCCCAGGCCTGGGGTGCCCCAGCCCTTAGGCTTTGGTAGCCCCAGGCCTGGGGTGCCCCAGCCTTAGGCTTAGGGAGCCCCAGGCCTGAGGGGACCCAGCACTTCGGTTTAAGGAGCCCCATGCCTGGGTCGCACCAGCCCTTAGGTTTAGGGAGCCCCAGGCCTGGGGCGCCCCAGCCCTTAGGCTTTGGGAGCACCAGGCCTGGGGCGCTCCATCCCTTAGGTTTAGGAAGCCCCAGGCCTGGGGCGCCCCAGCCCTTAGGCTTAGGGAGCCCCAAGCCTGGGACGCCCCCGCCCGTCGACTTAGGGCGCGCTATGCTAGGGCGCCCAAGCCCTTAGGCTTTAGGAGCCTCAGGCCTTGGGCGCCCCAGCCCTTAGGCTTAGGGAGCCCCAGGCCTGGGGCGCCACAGCCCTTAGGCTTTGGGAGCTCCAGGCCTGTGGCCCCCCAGCCCTTAGGCTCAGGGAACCCCAGCCTGGGTCGCCCCAGCCTTTAGGCTTTTGGAGCTCCAGCCCTGGGGCACCCCAGCCCTTAGGCTTTGGGAGCCCCGGGCCTGGGGCGCCCCAGCCCTTAGGCTTTGGGAGCCTTGCCTTGGGGCGCCCCAGCCCTTCGGCTTAGTGAGCCCCTGACCTGGGGCGTCCTAGCCTGAGGCTTTGGGAGCCCCAGGCTTGGGGCACCCAATCCCTTAGGCTTTGGGAGCCCCAGGCCTGGGGCGCCCCAGCCCTTAGGCTTTGGGAGACCAAGGCCTGGGGCGCCCCAGCCCTTAGGCTTAGGGAGCCCCAGGCCTGAGGCTCCCCAGCCCTTAGGCTTAGGGAACCCATTGCCTGGGACGCCCCAGCCCTTCGGCTTAGGGCGTGCCAGGCCTATGGCGCCCTAACACCTAAGGCTTTGGGATCCCCAGGCCTAGGGGGTCCCAGCCCTTTGGCTTAGGGATCCCCAGGCCTGGGGCGTCCCAGCCCTTAGGCTTAGGGATCCCTGGCCTGGGGCGCCCCAGCCCTTAGGCTTAGGGAGCCCCAGGCATGGGGCGCCCCACCCCTTAGACTTTGGGAGCTCCAGGCCTGGGGCACCACAGCCTTTACGCTTGTGAGCCCCAGGCCTGTGGCCCCCCAGCCCATAGGCTTAGGGAGCCCCAGGCCTGGGTCGCCCCAGCCTTTAGGCTTTTGGAGCTCTAGCCCTGGGGCACCC
Source organism: Tenrec ecaudatus (assembly GCF_050624435.1). NCBI lineage: Eukaryota > Metazoa > Chordata > Mammalia > Afrosoricida > Tenrecidae > Tenrec > Tenrec ecaudatus. The sequence continues at coordinate 42,828 of NW_027459561.1, read as the reverse complement.
AAGCCCTTGGGCTTTGGGAGCCCCAGGCCTGGGCCGCCCCAGCCCTTAGGCTTTGGGAGCCCCAGGCATGGTACGCCCCAGCCCTTAGGCTTTGTGAGCTTCTGGCCTGGGGCGCCCAGCCCTTCGGCTTAGGGAGCCCCTGGCGTGGGGCGTCCCAGCCTTAGGCTTTGGGAGCCCCAGGCCGGGGTGCCCCAGCCCTTAAACTTTGTGAGACCAAGGCCTGGGGCGCCCAAGGACTTAGGATTTGGGAGCCCCAAGCCTGGGGCGCTCCAGCCCATAGGCTTTGGGTGCCCCAGGCCTGGGATGCCCAGCCCTTAGGCTTTGGTAGCTCCAGGCCTGGGGCACCCCAGCGCTTAGTCTTAGGGAGCCCCAGGCCTGGGGGGACCAAGCCCTTCGGCTCAGTGAACCCCAGGCCTTGGGCATCTCAGCCCTTAGGCTTAGGGAGCCCCAGGCCTGGGGCGCCCCAACCCTTATGCTTAGGGAGCCCATGTCCTGGGACGCCCCAGCACTTCGGCTTAGGGCGCGCCAGGCCTAGGCCGCACTAGCCCTTAGGCTTTGGGATCCCCAGGCCTGGGGCGCGAAGCCCTTAGGCTTAGGGAGCCCCAGGTCTGGGGCGCTCCAGCCCTTAACCTTAGTGAGCCCATGGCCTGGGACGACCCAGCCCTTAGGCTTTGGTAGCCCCATGCCTGGGGTGCCCCAGCCCTTAGGCTTTGGGAGCCCAAGGCCTGGGGCGCCCCATTCCTTGGGCTTTGGGAGCCCATGGCCTGGGACGCCCCAGCCCTTCAGCTTAGGGCGCGCAAGGCCTAGGGCGCCCCAGCCCTTAGATTTTGGGAGCCCCAGGCCTGGGGCGCCCCAGCCCTTACGCTTAGGGTGCCCCAGGTCGGGGCGCCCCAGCCCTTAGGCTTTGGGAGCCCCAGGCCTGGGGCGCCACAGCCCTTAGGCTTTGGGACCCCAAGGGTTGCGACGCCCCTGCCCTTAGGCTTTGGGAGCCCAAGGGTTGCGACGCCCCTGCCCTTAGACTTTGGGAGCCCCAAGCCTGATGCGGCCCAGCACTTAGGCTTAGGGAGCCGCAGGCCCTGGGCGCCACAGCCCTTAGGTTTAGGGAGCCTTTGGCCTGGGGCGCCCCAGCACTTAGGCTTAGGGAACCCATGGCTTGGGACGCCCCAGCTCTTCGGCTTAGGGAGCCCCAGTCCTGGGGCGTCCCAGCCCTTAGGCTTTGGGATCCCCAGGCATGGTACGCCCCAGCCCTTAGGTTAGGGAGCCCCAGGTCTGGGGCGCCCCAGCCCTTAGGCTTTTGGAGCTCCAGCCCTGGGGCGCCCAGCCCTTAGGCTTAGGGTGCCCCAGGCCTGGGGAGACCCAGCTCTTAAGCTTTGGGAGCCCCAGGCCTAGGGCGCTCCAGCACTTAGGCTTAGGAAGCCCAAGGGCTGTGATGCCCCTGCTCTTAGGCTTTGGGAGCCCCATGCCTGATGCGCCCCAGCCCTTAGGCTTAGGGAGCCCCAGGCCTGGGGCGCCACAGCCCTTAGGCTTAGCGAGCCCATGCCTGGGGCGTCCCAGCCCTGAGGTTTAGGAAGCCCCAGGCCTGGGGTGCCCCAGCCCTTAGGTTTAGGGAGCCCCATGCCTGGGTCGCACCAGCCCTTAGGTTTAGGGAGCCCCAGGCCTGGGGCGCCCCAGCCCTTAGGCTTTGGGAGCACCAGGCCTGGGGCGCTCCATCCCTTAGGTTTAGGGAGCCCCAGGCCTGGGGCGCCCCAGCCCATAGGCTTTGGGAGCCCCAGGCCAGGGGCGCCCCAACCCTTAGGCTTAGGGAGCCCCAAGCCTGGGACGCCCCCGCCCGTCGACTTAGGGCGCGCCATGCTAGGGCGCCCAAGCCCTTAGGCTTTAGGAGCCTCAGGCCTTGGGCGCCCCAGCCCTTAGGTTTTGGGATCCCCAGGCCTGGGGCGCCACAGCCCTTAAGCTTAGGGAGCCCCAGGCTTGGGGCGCCACACCCCTTAGGCTTTGGGAGCTCCAGGCCTGGGGCGCCCCAGTCTTTAGGCTTAGGGAGCTCCAGGCCTGATGCGCCCCAGCCCTTAGGCTTAGGGAGCCCCAGGCCTGGGGAGCCACAGCCCTTAGGCTTAGCGAGCCAATGTCTGGGGCGTCCCAACCCTGAGGTTTAGGAAGCCCCAGGCCTGGGGTGCCCCAGCCCTTAGGCTTTGGTAGCCCCAGACCTGGGGTGCCCCAGCCTTAGGCTTAGGGAGCCCCAGGCCTGAGGGGACCCAGCACTTCGGTTTAAGGAGCCCCATGCCTGGGTCGCACCAGCCCTTAGGTTTAGGGAGCCCCAGGCCTGGGGCGCCCCAGCCCTTAGGCTTTGGGAGCACCAGGCCTGGGGCGCTCCATCCCTTAGGTTTAGGGAGCCCCAGGCCTGGGGCGCCCCAGCCCATAGGCTTTGGGAGCCCCAGGCCAGGGGCGCCCCAGCCCTTAGGCTTTGGGAGCTCCAGGCCTGGGGCGCCCCAGCCTTTAGGCTTAGGGAGCTCCAGTCCTGTGGCCCCCCAGCCCTTAGGCTCAGGGAGCCCCAGCCTGGGTCGCCCCAGCCTTTAGGCTTTTGGAGCTCCAGCCCTGGGGCACCCCAGCCCTTAGGCTTTGGGAGCCCCGGGCCTGGGGCGCCCCAGCCCTTAGGCTTTGGGAGCCTTGGCTTGGGGCGCCCCAGCCCTTCGGCTTTGGGAGCCCCTGACCTGGGGCGTCCTAGCCTTAGGCTTTGGGAGCCCCAGGCCTGGGGCGCCCAATCCCTTAGGCTTTGGGAGCCCCAGGCGTGGGGCGCCCAATCCCTTAGGCTTTGGGAGCCCCAGGCCTGGGGCGCCCCAGCCCTTAGGCTTTGGGAGACCAAGGCCTGGGGCGCCCCAGCCCTTAGGCTTAGGGAGCCCATGGCCTGGGACGCCCCAGCCCTTCGGCTTAGGGCGTGCCATGCCTATGGCGCCCTAGCACTTAAGGCTTTGGGATCCCCAGGCCTCTGGGGTCCCAGCCCTTCGGCTTATGGAGCCCCAGGCCTGGGGCGTCCCAGCCTTTAGGCTTAGGGATCCCTGGCCTGGGGCGCCCCAGCCCTTAGGCTTAGGGAGCCCTAGGCATGGGGCGCCCCACCCCTTAGGCTTTGGGAGCTCCAGGCCTGGGGCACCACAGCCTTTAGGCTTGTGAGCCCCAGGCCTGTGGCCCCCCAGCCCATAGGCTTAGGGAGCCCGAGGCCTGGGTCGCCCCAGCCTTTAGGCTTTTGGAGCTCTAGCCCTGGGGCACCCCAGCCCTTGGGCTTTGGGAGCCCCAGGCCTGGGCAGCCCCAGCCCTTAGGCTTTGGGAGCCCCAGGCATGGTATGCCCCAGCCCTTAAGCTTTGTGAGCTTCTGGCCTGGGGCGCCCAGCCCTTCGGCTTAGGGAGCCCCTGGCGTGGGGCGTCCCAGCCTTAGGCTTTGGGAGCCCCAGGCCGGGGTGCCCCAGCCCTTAAGCTTTGTGAGACCAAGGCCTGGGGCGCCCAAGGACTTAGGATTTGGGAGCCCTAGGCCTGGGGCGCTCCAGCCCATAGGCTTTGGTTGCCCCAGGCCTGGGACGCCCAGCCCTTAGGCTTTGGTAGCTCCAGGCCTGGGGCACCCCAGCGCTTAGTCTTAGGGAGCCCCAGGCCTGGGGGGACCCAGCCCTTCGGCTCAGTGAACCCCAGGCCTGGGGCATCCCAGCCCTTAGGCTTAGGGAGCCCCAGGCCTGGGGCGCCCCAACCCTTAGGCTTAGGGAGCCCATGGCCTGGGACGCCCCAGCACTTCGGCTTAGGGCGCGCCAGGCCTAGGCCGCACTAGCCCTTAGGCTTTGGGATCCCCAGGCCTGGGGCGCGAAGCCCTTAGGCTTAGGGAGCCCCAGGCCTGGGGCGCTCCAGCCATTAGGCTTAGGGAGCCCCAGGCCTGGAGCGCCCTAGCCCTTAGGCTTTGGGAGCCCCAGGCCTGGGGCGCCCCAGCCCTTAACCTTAGTGAGCCCATGGCCTGGGACGACCCAGCCCTTAGGCTTTGGTAGCCCCATGCCTGGGGTGCCCCAGCCCTTAGGCTTTGGGAGCCCAAGGCCTGGGGTGCCCCAGCCCTTGGGCATTGGGAGCACCAGGAATGGGGTGCTCCAGCCGTTAGGCTTAGGGAGCCCCAGACCTGGGGTGCACCTGCCCTTAGGCTTAGGGAGCCCATGACCTGGGACGCCCCAGCCCTTCAGCTTAGGGCGCGCAAGGCCTAGGGCGCCCCAGCCCTTAGATTTTGGGAGCCCCAGGCCTGGGGCGCCCCAGCCCTTAGGCTTAGGGTGCCCCAGGTCGGGACGCCCCAGCCCTTAGGCTTTGGGAGCCCCAGGCCTGGGGCGCCCCAGCCCTTAGGCTTTGGGACCCCAAGGGTTGCGACGCCCCTGCCCTTAGGCTTTGGGAGCCCAAGGGTTGCGACGCCCCTGCCCTTAGGCTTTTTGAGCCCCATGCCTGATGCGCCCCAGCACTTAGGCTTAGGGAGCCCCAGGCCCTGGGCGCCACAGCCCTTAGGCTTAGGGAGCCCTTGGCCTGGTGCGCCCCAGCCCTTAGGCATAGGAAACCCATGGCTTGGGACGCCCCAGCCCTTCGGCTTAGGGAGCCCCAGTCCTGGGGCGTCCCAGCCATTAGGCTTTGGGATCCCCAGGCATGGTACGCCCCAGCCCTTAGGTTAGGGAGCCCCATGTCTGGGGCGCCCCAGCCCTTAGGCTTTTGGAGCTCCAGCCCTGGGTCGCCCAGCCCTTAGGCTTAGGGTGCCCCAGGCCTGAGGAGACCCAGTTCTTAAGCTTTGGGAGCCCCAGGCCTAGGGCGCTCCAGCACTTAGGCTTAGGAAGCCCAAGGGCTGTGATGCCCCTGCTCTTAGGCTTTGGGAGCCCCATGCCTGATGCGCCCCAGCCCTTAGGCTTAGGGAGCCCCAGGCCTGGGGCACCACAGCCCTTAGGCTTAGCGAGCCCATGCCTGGGGCGTCCCAGTCCTGAGGTTTAGGGAGCCCCAGGCCTGGGGTGCCCCAGCCCTTTGGCTTTGGTAGCCCCAGGCCTGGGGTGCCCCAGCCTTAGGCTTAGGGAGCCCCAGGCCTGAGGGGACCCAGCACTTCGGTTTAAGGAGCCCCAGGTCTGGGGCGCACCAGCCCTTAAGCTTAGGGAGCCCATGGCCTGGGACGCCCCAGCCCTTCGGCTTAGGGCGCGCCAGGCCTCGGGCACCCCAGTCCTTAGGTTTAGGGAGCCCCAGGCCTGGGGCGCCCCAGCCCTTAGGCTTTGGGAGCACCAGGCCTGGGGCGCTGCATCCCTTCGGTTTAGGGAGCCCCAGGCTGGGGCGCCCCAACCCATTGGCTTTGGGAGCCCCAGGCCTGGGGCGCCCCAGCCCTTAGGCTTAGGGAGCCCCAAGCCTGGGACTCCCCCGCCAGTCGACTTAGGGCGCGCCATGCTAGGGCACCCAAGCCCTTAGGCTTTGGGAGCCCCAGGCCTTGGGCGCCCCAGCCCTTAGGTTTTGGGATCCCCAGGCCTGGGGCGCCACAGCCCTTAGGCTTAGGGAGCCCCAGGCCTGGGGCGCCCCACCTCTTAGGCTTTGGGAGCTCCAGGCCTGGGGCGCCCCAGCCTTTAGGCTTAGGGAGCTCCAGGCCTGTGGCCCCCCAGCCCTTAGGCTCAGGGAACCCCAGCCTGGGTCCCCCCAGCCTTTAGGCTTTTGGAGCTCCAGCCCTGGGGTACCCCAGCCCTTAGGCTTTGGGAGCCCCAGGCCTAGGGCGCCCCAGCCCTTAGGCTTTGGGTGCCCCAGGCATGGTACACCCCAGCCCTTCGGCTTTGGGAACCCCAGGCCTGGGGCGCACCAGCCCTTCGGCTTTGGGAGCCTTGGCCAGGGGCGCCCAAGCCCTTCGGCTTAGGGAGCCCCTGACCTGGGGCGTCCTAGCCTTAGGCTTTGGGAGCCCCAGTCCTAGGGCGTCCCATCCCTCAGGCTTTGGGAGCCCCAGGCCTGGGGCGCCCCAGCCCTTAGGCTTTGGGAGACCAAGGCCTGGGGCGCCCCAGCCCTTAGGCTTAGGGAGCGCCAGGCCTGGGGCGCCCCAGCCCTTAGGCTTAGGGAACCCATGGCCTGGGACGCCCCAGCCCTTCGGCTTAGCGCGTGCCAGGCCTATGGCGCCCTAGCACCTAAGGCTTTGGGATCCCCAGGCCTGGGGCGCGCAGCCCTTAGGCTTTGGTAGCCCCAGGCCTCGGGTGCCCCAGCCCTTAGACTTAGGGAGCCCATGGCCTGGGACGCCCCAGCCCTTCGGGTTAGGGCGCGCCAGGCCTAGGGCGCCCCAGCCCTTAGGCTTAGGGAGCCCCAGGCCTGGGGCTCCCCAGCACTTAGGCTTTGGGAGCCCCAGACCCTGGGCGCACCAGCCCTTAGGCTTAGGGAGTCCAAGGGCTGCGAAGCCCCTCCCTTTAGGCTTTGGGAGCCCCAGGCCTGATGCGCCCCAGCCCTTAGGATTAGGGAGCCCCAGGCCCTAGGCGTCACAGCCCTTAAGTTTAGGGAGCCCATGGCCTGAGGCGCCCCAGCCCTTAGGCTTAGGGAACCGATGGCTTGGGGCGACCCAGCCCTTAGGCTTTTGGGGCTCCAGCCCTGGGGCACCCTAGCCCTTAGGCTCTGGGAGCCCCAGGTCTTGGGCTCCCCAGCCCTTAGGCTTTCGGAGCTCCAGGCATGGTACGCCCCAGCCCTTAGGCTTAGGTAGCCCCTGGCCTGGGGCTCCCCAGCCCTTAGGCTTTGGGAGCCCCAGGCCTGGGGCACCCCAGCCCTTAGGCTTAGGGAGCAACAGGCCTGGGACGCCCCCGCCCGTCGGCTTAAGGCGCGCCATGCTAGGGCGTCCAAGCCCTTAGGCTTCGGGAGCCCCAGGCCTTGGGCGCCCCAGCCCTTAGGCTTTGGGAGCCGCAGGCCTGGGGCGCCACAGCACTTCGGCTTAGGGAGCCCCGGCCTGGAGCGCCCCACCCCTTAGGGTTTGGGAGCTCCAGGCCTGGGGCGCCCCAGCCTTTATGCTTAGCGAGCTCAAGGCCTGTGGGCCCCCAGCCCTTAGGCTTAGCGAACCCCAGGCCTGGCTCGCCCCAGCCTTTAGGCTTTTGGAGCTTCAGCCCTGGGGCACCACAGCCCTCAGGCTTTGGGAGCCCAGGCCTGGGGCGCCCCAGCCCTTAGGCTTTGGGAGCCCCAGGCATGGTACACCCCAGCCCTTAGACTTTGGGAGCCCCAGACCTGGGGCGTCCCAGCCCTTCGGCTTAGGGAACCCCTGGCATGGGGCGTCCTAGCCTTAGGCTTTGGGAGCCCCAGGCCTGGGGCGCCCAGCCCTTAGGCTTTGGGAGCCCAAGCCTGGGGCGCCCCAGCCCTTAGGCTTTGGGTGCCCCAGGCCTGGGGCGCTCCAGCCCTTAGATTTAGGGAGCCCCAGGCCTGGGGGGACCCAGCCCTTCGGGTTTGGGAGCCCCAGGCATAGTACACCCTAGCCCTTAGGATTAGGGAGCCCATTGTCTGGGACGCCCCAGCATTTCGACTTAGGAAATGCCAGGCCTAGGGCGCCCAGCCCTTAGGCTTAGGGAGCCCAAGGACTGTGACGCCCCTGCCCTTAGGCTTTGGGAGCCCCAGGCCTGATGCTCCCCTGCCCTTAGGCTTAGGGAGCCCCAGGCCGGGGCGCCACAGCCCTTAGGTTTTGGGTGCCCCAGGCCTCGGGCGCCCCAGCCCTTAGGCTTTGGTAGCCCCAGGGCTGGGGTGCCCCAGCCCTTAGGCTTAGGGAGCCCCACGCCTGAGGGGACGCAGCACTTCGGCTTAGGGAGCCCCAGGCCTGGGGCGCACCAGCCCTTAGGCTTAGCTAGCCCATGGCCTGGGACGCCCCAGCCCTTTGGCTTAGGGCGCGCCAGGCCTAGGGCGCCCCAGCCCTTAGGCTTTGGGTGCCCAAGGCCTGGGGCGCCCCACCTCTTAGGCTTTGGGAGCTCCAGGCCTGGGGCGCCCCAGCCTTTAGGCTTAGGGAGCTCCAGGCCTGTGGCCCCCCAGCCCTTAGGCTCAGGGAACCCCAGCCTGGGTCCCCCCAGCCTTTAGGCTTTTGGAGCTCCAGCCCTGGGGTACCCCAGCCCTTAGGCTTTGGGAGCCCCAGGCCTAGGGCGCCCCAGCCCTTAGGCTTTGGGTGCCCCAGGCATGGTACACCCCAGCCCTTCGGCTTTGGGAACCCCAGGCCTGGGGCGCACCAGCCCTTCGGCTTTGGGAGCCTTGGCCAGGGGCGCCCAAGCCCTTCGGCTTAGGGAGCCCCTGACCTGGGGCGTCCTAGCCTTAGGCTTTGGGAGCCCCAGTCCTAGGGCGTCCCGTCCCTCAGGCTTTGGGAGCCCCAGGCCTGGGGCGCCCCAGCCCTTAGGCTTTGGGAGACCAAGGCCTGGGGCGCCCCAGCCCTTAGGCTTAGGGAGCGCCAGGCCTGGGGCGCCCCAGCCCTTAGGCTTAGGGAACCCATGGCCTGGGACGCCCCAGCCCTTCGGCTTAGCGCGTGCCAGGCCTATGGCGCCCTAGCACCTAAGGCTTTGGGATCCCCAGGCCTGGGGCGCGCAGCCCTTAGGCTTTGGTAGCCCCAGGCCTCGGGTGCCCCAGCCCTTAGACTTAGGGAGCCCATGGCCTGGGACGCCCCAGCCCTTCGGGTTAGGGCGCGCCAGGCCTAGGGCGCCCCAGCCCTTAGGCTTAGGGAGCCCCAGGCCTGGGGCTCCCCAGCACTTAGGCTTTGGGAGCCCCAGACCCTGGGCGCACCAGCCCTTAGGCTTAGGGAGTCCAAGGGCTGCGAAGCCCCTCCCTTTAGGCTTTGGGAGCCCCAGGCCTGATGCGCCCCAGCCCTTAGGATTAGGGAGCCCCAGGCCCTAGGCGTCACAGCCCTTAAGTTTAGGGAGCCCATGGCCTGAGGCGCCCCAGCCCTTAGGCTTAGGGAACCGATGGCTTGGGGCGACCCAGCCCTTAGGCTTTTGGGGCTCCAGCCCTGGGGCACCCTAGCCCTTAGGCTCTGGGAGCCCCAGGCCTTGGACTCCCCAGCCCTTAGGCTTTCGGAGCTCCAGGCATGGTACGCCCCAGCACTTAGGCTTAGGTAGCCCCTGGCCTGGGGCGCCCCAGCCCTTAGGCTTTGGGAGCCCCAGGCCTGGGGCACCCCAGCCCTTAGGCTTAGGGAGCACCAGGCCTGGGACGCCCCCGCCCGTCGGATTAAGGCGCGCCATGCTAGGGCGTCCAAGCCCTTAGGCTTCGGGAGCCCCAGGCCTTGGGCGCCCCAGCCCTTAGGCTTTGGGAGCCGCAGGCCTGGGGCGCCACAGCACTTCGGCTTAGGGAGCCCCGGCCTGGAGCGCCCCACCCCTTAGGGTTTGGGAGCTCCAGGCCTGGGGCGCCCCAGCCTTTATGCTTAGCGAGCTCAAGGCCTGTGGGCCCCCAGCCCTTAGGCTTAGCGAACCCCAGGCCTGGCTCGCCCCAGCCTTTAGGCTTTTGGAGCTTCAGCCCTGGGGCACCACAGCCCTCAGGCTTTGGGAGCCCAGGCCTGGGGCGCCCCAGCCCTTAGGCTTTGGGAGCCCCAGGCATGGTACACCCCAGCCCTTAGACTTTGGGAGCCCCAGACCTGGGGCGTCCCAGCCCTTCGGCTTAGGGAACCCCTGGCATGGGGCGTCCTAGCCTTAGGCTTTGGGAGCCCCAGGCCTGGGGCGCCCAGCCCTTAGGCTTTGGGAGCCCAAGCCTGGGGCGCCCCAGCCCTTAGGCTTTGGGTGCCCCAGGCCTGGGGCGCTCCAGCCCTTAGATTTAGGGAGCCCCAGGCCTGGGGGGACCCAGCCCTTCGGGTTTGGGAGCCCCAGGCATAGTACACCCTAGCCCTTAGGCTTAGGGAGCCCATTGTCTGGGACGCCCCAGCATTTCGACTTAGGAAATGCCAGGCCTAGGGCGCCCAGCCCTTAGGCTTAGGGAGCCCAAGGACTGTGACGCCCCTGCCCTTAGGCTTTGGGAGCCCCAGGCCTGATGCTCCCCTGCCCTTAGGCTTAGGGAGCCCCAGGCCGGGGCGCCACAGCCCTTAGGTTTTGGGTGCCCCAAGCCTCGGGCGCCCCAGCCCTTAGGCTTTGGTAGCCCCAGGGCTGGGGTGCCCCAGCCCTTAGGCTTAGGGAGCCCCACGCCTGAGGGGACGCAGCACTTCGGCTTAGGGAGCCCCAGGCCTGGGGCGCACCAGCCCTTAGGCTTAGCTAGCCCATGGCCTGGGACGCCCCAGCCCTTTGGCTTAGGGCGCGCCAGGCCTAGTGCGCCCCAGCCCTTAGGCTTTGGGTGCCCAAGGCCTGGGGCGCCCCAGCCCTTAGGCTTTGGGAGGACCAGGCCTTGGGCGCTCCAGCCCTTAGGTTTAGGGAGCCCCAGGACTGGGGCGTCCCAGCACTTAGGCTTGGAAGCCCCAGCCCTGGGGCGCCCCAGCCCTTAGGATTAGGGAGCCCCAGCCCCTAGGCTTTGGGAGGCCCAGGCCTGGGGCGCCACAGCCCGTAGGCTTAGAGAGCCCCTGGCCTGGGGCGCCCCAGCCTTAGGTTATGGGAGCCCAAGGCCGGGGCGCGCCAGCCCTTAGGCTTTGGGATCCCTGGCCTGGGGCGCCCCAGCCCTTAGGCTTTGCGAGCACCAGGCCGGGGCTCCCCAGCCCTTAGAATTTGGGAGCCCGAGGCCTGGGGGTATCCAGCCTTTAGGCTTTGGGAGCCCCAGCCCTGGGGCGCCCCAGACCTTAGGCTTTGGGAGCCCGAGGCCTGGGGGGACCCAGCCCTTACGCTTAGGAAGCCCCAGGACTTTGGCACCACAGCCCTTAGGGTTTGGGAGCCCCAGTCCTAGGGTGCCCCAGCCCTTCGGATTAAGGAGCCCCAGGCCTGGGGCGCCCCAGCCCTTAGACTTTGGGATCCCCCGGCCGGAGCGCCCCAGCCCTTAGGCTTAGGACACCCCAGGCTTGGGAAACCCGAGTCCTTAGGCTTACGTAGCCCCAGGCATGGGGCGCCCCAGCCCTTAGGTTTAAGGAGCCCCAGCCCTGTGGTGCCCCAGCCCTTAGGCTTTGGGAACCCCATTCCTGGGGCGCCCCAGCCCTTAAGCTTTGAGAGCCCCTGACCTGGGGCGCCCCAGCCCTTCGGCTTAGGGAGCCCTTGGCCTGGGGCGTCCCAGCCTTAGGCTTTGGGAGCCCCAGGCCAGGACGCCCCAGCCCTTAGGCTTTCGGAGCCGCAGACCTGGGGCGCCCCAGCCCTTAGACTTAGGGAGCCCCTGGCCTGTGGGAACCCAGCCCTTCGGCTTTGGGAGCCCCAGGCATGGTACTCCCCAGCCCTTAGGCTTTGGGAGCCCAAGGCCTGGGGCGCCCCAGCCCTTAGGCTTTGGAGCCCCAGGCCTGGGGCGCTCCAGCCCTTAGGCTGAGGGAGCCCCAGGCCTGGGGCGCCCCAGCCCTTAGGCTTAGGGAGCACCAGGCCTGGGACGCCCCCGCCCGTCGGCTTAAGGCGCGCCATGCTAGGGCGTCCAAGCCCTTAGGCTTCGGGAGCCCCAGGCCTTGGGCGCCCCATCCCTTAGGCTTTGGGAGCCGCAGGCCTGGGGCGCCACAGCCCTTCGGCTTAGGGAGCCCCGGCCTGGGGCACCCCACCCCTTAGGGTTTGGGAGCTCCAGCCTGGGGAGCCCCAGCCTTTAGGCTTAGGGAGCTCAAGGCCTGTGGGCCCCCAGCCCTTAGTCTTAGCGAGCCCCAGGCCTGGCTCGCCCCAGCCTTTAGGCTTTTGGAGCTTCAGCCCTGGGGCACCACAGGCCTCAGGCCTTGGGAGCCCAGGCCTGGGGCGCCCCAGCCCTTAGGCTTTGGGAGCCCCAGGCATGGTACACCCCAGCCCTTAGGCTTTGGGAGCCCCAGACCTGTGGCGCCCTAGCCCTTCGGCTTTGGGAGCCCCTGGCCTGGAGCGCCCCAGTCCTTCGGCTTAGGGAGCCCCCGACCTGGGGCGTCCCAACCTTAGGCTTTGGGAGCCCCAGGCCTGGGGCGCCTCATCCCTTAGGCTTTAGGAGCCCCAGGCCTGGGGCGCCCCAGCACTTAGGCTTTGGGAGACCAAGGGCTGCGACGCCCCTGCCCTTAGGCTTAGGGAGCCCAAGGGCTGCGACGCCCCTGCCCTTAGGTTTGGGAGCCCCAGGCCCGATGCGCCCCAGCCCTTAGGCTTAGGGAGCCCATGGTCTGGGACGCCCCAGCCCTTCGGCTAGGGAGTCCCAGGCATGGTATGCCCCAGCCCTTAGGCTTAGGGCGCCCCTGGCCTGGGGCGCTCCAGCCCTTAGGCTTTGGGAGCTCCAGCCCTGGGGCACCCCAGTCCTTAGCCTTTGGGAGCCGCAGGCCTGGTACGCCCCAGCCCTTAGGCTTAGGGAGCCCCTGGCCTGGGGCGCCCCAGCCCTTAGGCTTTGGGAGCCCCAGGTCTGGGGCGCCCCAGCCCTTAGGCTTAGGGAGCCCCTGGCCTCGGCGCCCCAGACCTTCGGCTTAGGGATCCCCTGGCCTGGGACCTCACAGCCTTAGGCTTTGGAAGCCCCAGGCCGGGGTGCCCCAGCCCTTAGGCTTTGGGAGCCCCAACTGGGGTGCCCCAGCCCTTAGGCTTTGGGAGCCCAAGACTTGGTACGCACTAGCCCTTAGGCTTAGGGTGCCCCAGGGAGGGGCGCACCAGCCCTTAGGCTTAGGGAGCCCATGGCCTGGGACGCCCCAGCCCTTAGACTTAGGGAGCCCCAGGCCTGGGGGGACCAAGCCCTTCGGCTTTGGAAGCCCAAGGCATGGTACGCCCCAGCCCTTAGGCTTAGGGAGCCCCTGTCCTGGGGCACCCCAGCTTTTAGGCTTAGGGAGCCCCAGGCCTGGCGCGCTCCAGCCCTGAGGCTTAGGGAGCCCATGGCCTGGGACGTCCCAGCCCTTTGGCTTAGGGAGCACCAGGCCTGGGGCGCCCAACCCTTAGGCTTAGGGAGCCACAGGCCTGGGTCGCCCCAGCCCTTAGTCTTAGGGTGCCCCAGGCTTGGGGCGTCCCAGACCTTAGACTTATGGTGTCCCAGTCCTGAGGTGCCCCAGCGTTTAGCTTTTGGAGCTCCAGCCCTGGGGCACACCAGCCCTTAGGCTTTGGGAGCTGCAGGCCTGGGGCGCCCCAGCCCTTAGGCTTTGGGAGCCCCAGGCATGGTACGCCCCAGCCCTTAGGCTTAGGGAGCCCCTGGCCTGGGGCGCCCCAGCCCTTAGGCTTTGGGAGCCCCTGGCGTGGGGCGCCACAGCCCTTAGGTTTTGGGAGCCCCTGTCCGCAGCGCCCCAGCCCTTCGTCATAGGGAGCCCCTGCGTTGCGCCGTCCCAGCCTTAGGCTTTGGGAGCCCCAGGCCGGGGCACCCAAGCCCTTAGGCTTTGGGAGCCCCAGGCCTGGGGCGCCCCAGCCCTTAGACTTAGGGAGCCCTAGGCCTGTGGGGACCCAGCCCTTCGTCTTTGGGAGCCCCAGGCATGGTACGCCCCAGCCCTTAGGCTTTCGGAGCCCAAGGCCTGGGGCGCCCCAACCCTTAGGCGTTGGGAGCCCCAGGCCTGGGGCGCCCCAGCCCTTAGGCTTAGGGAACCCATGGCCTGGGACGCCCCAGCCCTTCGTCTTAGGGAGCCCCTGACCTGGGGCGTCCCAGCCTTAGGCTTTGGGAGCCCAAGGCCTGGGGTGCCCCAGCCCTTAGGCTTAGGGAACCCCAGGCCTGGGGGGACCCAGCCCTTCTGCTTAGGGAACCCCAGCCTGGAGCGTCCCTCCTCTTATGTAGGGAGCCCCAGGCCTGGGGCACCCGAGCCCTTAGGCTTAGGGAGCTCCAGGCCTGGGGCGCCACAGCCCTTAGGTTTTGGGAGCCCCTGTCCGAGGCACCCCAGCCCTTCGTCTTAGGGAGCCCCTGCATTGGGCCGTCTCAGCCTTAGGCTTTGGGAGCCCCAGGCCGGGGCGCCCAAGCCCTTAGGTTTTGGGAGCCCCAGGCCTGGTGCGCCCCAGCCCTTAAACTTAGGGAGCCCCAGGCCTGGGACTCCCCAGCCCTTAGGCTTTCGGAGTCCTAGGCCTGGGGCGCCCCATCCCTTAGGCTTTGGGAGCCCCAGGGCTGGGGCGCTCCAGCCCTTAGGCTTTGGGAGCCGCAGGCTTGGGGCGCCACAGCCCTTCGGCTTAGGGAGCCCCGGCCTGTGGCGCCCCACCCCTTAGGCTTTGGGAGCTCCAGGCCTGGGGCGCCCCAGCCTTCAGGCTTAGGGAGCTCCAGGCCTGTGGCCCCCCAGCCCTTAGGCTTAGCGAGACCCAGGCCTGGCTCGCTCCAGCCTTTAGGCTTTTGGAGCTCCAGCCCCGGGGCACCCCAGCCCTTAGGTTTTGGGAGCCCCAGGCCTGGGGTGCCCCAGCCCTTAGGCTTTGGGAGCCCCAGGCCTGGGGCGCCCCAGCCAATCGGCTTTGGGAACCCCTGGCCTGGGGCGCCCCAGCCCTTCGGCTTAGGGAGCCCCCGACCTGCGGTGTCCCAGCCTTAGGCTTTGGGAGCCCCAGGCTTTGGGCGCCCCATCCCTTAGGCTTTAGGAACCCCAGGCCTGGGGCACCCCAGCACTTAGGCTTTGGGAGACTAAGGCCTGGGGCGCCCCAGTCCTTAGGCTTAGGGAACCCATGGCCTGGGACGCTCCAGCCCTTCGGCTTAGGAAGCCCCTGACCTGGGGCGTCCCAGCCTTAGGGTTTGGGAGCCCCAGGACTGGAGCGTCCCTGCCCTTAGGCTTAGGGAGTCCCAGGCCTGGGGCGCCCCAGCCCTTAGGCTTAGGGAACCCATGGCCTGGGACAGCCTAGAACTTCGGCTTAGGGCGCGCCAGGCCTATGACGCTCCAGCCCTAAGGCTTAGGGAGCCCCAGGCCTAGGGCGCCCCAGCCCTTAGGCTTAGGGCGCGCCAGGCCTAGGGCGCCCAAGCCCTTAGGCTTTGGGAGCCCAAGGCCTTGGACGCCCCAGCCCTTTTGCTTTGGGATCCCCAGGCCTGGGACGCTCCAGCCCTTAGGTTAGGGAGCTCCAGGCCTGGGGCGCCCCAGCCCTTAGCCTTTGGGAGCCCCAGACCTGGGGCTCCCCAGCCCTTAGGCTTAGGAAGCCCAAGGGCTGCGACGCCCCTGCCCTTAGGTTTGGGAGCCCCAGGCATGATGCGCCCCAGCCCTTAGGCTTTTGGAGCCCCAGGCCTGGGGCGCCACAGCCCTTAGCCTTAGGGAGCCCATGGACTGGGACGCCCCAGCCCTTCGGCTTAGGGAGCCCCAGGCATGGTACGCCCCAGCCATTAGGCTTAGGGGGCCCCTCGCCTGGGGCACCCCAGCCCTTAGGTTTTGGGAGGCGCAGGCCTGGTACGCCTCAGCCCTTAGCCTTAGGGAGCCCCTGGCCTGGGGCTCCCCAGCCCTTAGGCTTTGGGAGCCCTAGGCCTGGGGCGCCCCAGCCCTTAGGCTTAGGGAGCCCCTGGCCTGGGGCGCCACAGCCCTTTTACTTAGGGAGCCCCTGGCCTGGAAAGTCCCAGCCTTAGGCTTTGGAAGCCCCAGGCTGGGGCGCCCCAGCCCTTAGGCTTTGGGAGCCCCAGGCCTGGGGCGCCCCAGCCCTTAGGCTTTGGGAGCCCAAGACAAGGGGCGCCCCAGGCCTTAGGCTTAGGGTGCCCCAGGGAGGGGCGCACCAGCCCTTAGGCTTAGGGAGCCCCTGGCCTGGGACGCGCCAGCCCTTAGGCTTAGGGAGCCCCAGGCCTGGGGCGCACCACCCCTTAGGCTTAGGGAGCCCATGGCGTGGGAGGCCCCAGCCCTTTGGCTTAGGGAGCCCATGGCCTGGGAGGCCCCTGCCCTTCGGCTTAGGGAGGGGCAGGCCTAGTGCGCCCAGCCCCTAGGCTTAGGGTACCCCAGGCCTGGGGAGCCCCAGCTCTGAGGCTTTGGGAGCCCCAGGCCTGGGCCGCTCCAGCCCTTAGGCTTAGGGAGCCCAAGGGCTGTGACGCCCCTGCCCTTAGGCTTAGGGAGCCCCAGGCCTGGGGCGCCACAGCGCTTAGGCTTAGCGAACCCATGCCTGGGGTGTTCCAGCGCTTAGGTTTAGGGAGCCCCAGGCCTGGGGCGCCCCAGCCCTTAAGCTTTGGTAGCCCCAGGCCTGGGGTGCCCCAGCCCTTCGGCTTAGGGAGCCCCCGACCTGCGGTGTCCCAGCCTTAGGCTTTGGGAGCCCCAGGCCTTGGGCGCCCCATCCCTTAGGCTTTAGGAACCCCAGGCCTGGGGCACCCCAGCACTTAGGCTTTGGGAGACTAAGGCCTGGGGCGCCCCAGTCCTTAGGCTTAGGGAACCCATGGCCTGGGACGCTCCAGCCCTTCGGCTTAGGAAGCCCCTGACCTGGGGCGTCCCAGCCTTAGGGTTTGGGAGCCCCAGGACTGGAGCGTCCCTGCCCTTAGGCTTAGGGAGTCCCAGGCCTGGGGCGCCCCAGCCCTTAGGCTTAGGGAACCCATGGCCTGGGACAGCCTAGAACTTCGGCTTAGGGCGCGCCAGGCCTATGACGCTCCAGCCCTAAGGCTTAGGGAGCCCCAGGCCTAGGGCGCCCCAGCCCTTAGGCTTAGGGCGCGCCAGGCCTAGGGCGCCCAAGCCCTTAGGCTTTGGGAGCCCAAGGCCTTGGACGCCCCAGCCCTTTTGCTTTGGGATCCCCAGGCCTGGGACGCTCCAGCCCTTAGGTTAGGGAGCTCCAGGCCTGGGGCGCCCCAGCCCTTAGCCTTTGGGAGCCCCAGACCTGGGGCTCCCCAGCCCTTAGGCTTAGGAAGCCCAAGGGCTGCGACGCCCCTGCCCTTAGGTTTGGGAGCCCCAGGCATGATGCGCCCCAGCCCTTAGGCTTTTGGAGCCCCAGGCCTGGGGCGCCACAGCCCTTAGCCTTAGGGAGCCCATGGACTGGGACGCCCCAGCCCTTCGGCTTAGGGAGCCCCAGGCATGGTACGCCCCAGCCATTAGGCTTAGGGGGCCCCTCGCCTGGGGCACCCCAGCCCTTAGGTTTTGGGAGGCGCAGGCCTGGTACGCCTCAGCCCTTAGCCTTAGGGAGCCCCTGGCCTGGGGCTCCCCAGCCCTTAGGCTTTGGGAGCCCGAGGCCTGGGGCGCCCCAGCCCTTAGGCTTAGGGAGCCCCTGGCCTGGGGCGCCACAGCCCTTTTACTTAGGGAGCCCCTGGCCTGGAACGTCCCAGCCTTAGGCTTTGGAAGCCCCAGGCTGGGGCGCCCCAGCCCTTAGGCTTTGGGAGCCCCAGGCCTGGGGCGCCCCAGCCCTTAGGCTTTGGGAGCCCAAGACAAGGGGCGCCCCAGGCCTTAGGCTTAGGGTGCCCCAGGGAGGGGCGCACCAGCCCTTAGGCTTAGGGAGCCCCTGGCCTGGGACGCGCCAGCCCTTAGGCTTAGGGAGCCCCAGGCCTGGGGCGCACCACCCCTTAGGCTTAGGGAGCCCATGGCGTGGGAGGCCCCAGCCCTTTGGCTTAGGGAGCCCATGGCCTGGGAGGCCCCTGCCCTTCGGCTTAGGGAGGGGCAGGCCTAGTGCGCCCAGCCCCTAGGCTTAGGGTACCCCAGGCCTGGGGAGCCCCAGCTCTGAGGCTTTGGGAGCCCCAGGCCTGGGCCGCTCCAGCCCTTAGGCTTAGGGAGCCCAAGAGCTGTGACGCCCCTGCCCTTAGGCTTAGGGAGCCCCAGGCCTGGGGCGCCACAGCGCTTAGGCTTAGCGAACCCATGCCTGGGGTGTTCCAGCGCTTAGGTTTAGGGAGCCCCAGGCCTGGGGCGCCCCAGCCCTTAAGCTTTGGTAGCCCCAGGCCTGGGGTGCCCCAGCCCTTAGGCTTAGGGAGCCCCAGGCCTGAGGGGACCCAGCATTTCGGCTTAGGGAGCCCCAGGCCTGGGGCGCACCAGCTCTTAGGCTTAGCTAGCCCATGGCCTGGGACACCCCAGCCCTTTGGCTTAGGGCGCGCCAGGCCTAGGGCGCCCCAGCCCTTAGGCTTTGGGTGCCCAAGGCCTGGGGCGCCCCAGCCCTTAGGCTTTGGGAGCCGCAGGCTTGGGGCGCCACAGCCCTTCGGCTTAGGGAGCCCCGGCCTGTGGCGCCCCACCCCTTAGGCTTTGGGAGCTCCAGGCCTGGGGCGCCCCAGCCTTCAGGCTTAGGGAGCTCCAGGCCTGTGGCCCCCCAGCCCTTAGGCTTAGCGAGACCCAGGCCTGGCTCGCTCCAGCCTTTAGGCTTTTGGAGCTTCAGCCCCGGGGCACGCCAGCCCTTAGGCTTTGGGAGCCCCAGGCCTGGGGCGCCCCAGCCCTTAGGGTTTGGGAGCCCCAGGCCTGGGGCGCCCCAGCCAATCGCCTTTTGAACCCCTGGCCTGGGGCGCCCCAGCCCTTCGGCTTAGGGAGCCTCCGACCTGCGGTGTCCCAGCCTTAGGCTTTGGGAGCCCCAGGCCTTGGGCGCCCCATCCCTTAGGCTTTAGGAACCCCAGGCCTGGGACACCCCAGCACTTAGGCTTTGGGAGACCAAGGCTTGGGGCGCCCCAGTCCTTAGGCTTAGGGAACCCATGGCCTGGGACGCTCCAGCCCTTCGGCTTAGGAAGCCCCTGACCTGGGGCGTCCCAGCCTTAGGCTTTGGGAGCCCCAGGACTGGAGCGTCCCTGCCCTTAGGCTTAGGGAGCCCCAGGCCTGGGGCGCCCAAGCCCTTAGGCTTAGGGAACCCATGGCCTGGGACAGCCTAGAACTTCGGCTTAGGGCGTGCCAGGCCTATGGCGCTCCAGCCCTTAGGCTTAGGGAGCCCCAGGCCTAGGGCGCCCCAGCCCTTAGGCTTAGGGCGCGCCAGTCCTAGGGCGCCCAAGCCCTTAGGCTTTGGGAGCCCAAGGCCTTGGACGCCCCAGCTCTTAGGCTTTGGGAGCCCCAGGCCTGGGACGCTCCAGCCCTTAGGTTAGGGAGCTCCAAGCCTGGGGCGCCCCAGCCCTTAGCCTTTGGGAGCCCCAGACCTGGGGCTCCCCAGCCCTTAGGCTTAGGAAGCCCAAGGGCTGCGACGCCCCTACCCTTAGGTTTGGGAGCCCCAGGCATGATGCGCCCCAGCTCTTAGGCTTTTGGAGCCCCAGGCCTGGGGCGCCACAGCCCTTAGCTTAGGGAGCCCATGGACTGGGACGCCCCAGCCCTTCGGCTTAGGGAGCCCCAGGCATGGTACGCCCCAGCCCTTAGGCTTAGGGGGCCCCTGGCCTGGGGATTCCCAGCCCTTAGGCTTTGGGAGTTCCAGCCCTGGGGCACCCCAGCCCTTAGGCTTTGGGAGCCGCAGGCCTGGTACGCCCCAGCCCTTAGGCTTAGGGAGCCCCTGGCCTGGGGCGCCCCAGCCCTTAGGCTTTGGGAGCCCTAGGCCAGGGGCGCCCCAGCCCTTAGGCTTAGGGAGCCCCTGGCCTGGGGCGCCCCAGCCTTAGGCTTTGGAAGCCCCAGGCTGGGGCGCCCCAGCCCTTAGGCTTTGGGAGCCCCAGGCCTGGGGCGCCCCAGCCCTTAGGCTTTGGGAGCCCAAGACAAGGGGCGCCCCAGGCCTTAGGCTTAGGGTGCCCCAGGGAGGGGCCCACCAGCCCTTAGGCTTAGGGAGCCCATGGCCTGGGACGCCCCACCCCTTAGACTTAGGGAGCCCCAGGACTGGGTGGACCAAGCCCTTCGGCTTTGGTAGCCCAAGGCATGGTACGCCCCAGCCCTTAGGCTTATGGAGCCCCTGGCCTGGGACGCCCCAGCCCTTAGGCTTAGGGAGCCCCAGGCCTGGGGCGCACCACCCCTTAGGCTTAGGGATCCCATGGCATGGGAGGCCCCAGCCCTTTGGCTTAGGGAGCCCATGGCCTGGGACGACCCTGCCCTTCGGCTTAGGGAGGGGCAGGCCTAGGGTGCCCCAGCCCTTAGGCTTAGGGAGCCCCAGGCCTGAGGGGACCCAGCATTTCGGCTTAGGGAGCCCCAGGCCTGGGGCGCACCAGCCCTTAGGCTTAGCTAGCCCATGGCCTGGGACGCCCCAGCCCTTTGGCTTAGGGCGCGCCAGGCCTAGGGCGCCCCAGCCCTTAGGCTTTGGGTGCCCAAGGCCTGGGGCGCCCCAGCCCTTAGGCTTTGGGAGCACCAGGCCTTGGGCGCTCCAGCCCTTAGGTTTAGGGAGCCCCTGGACTGGGGCGCCCCAGCCCTTATTCTTGGGAGCCCCAGGCCTGATGCACCCCAGCCCTTAGGATTAGGGAGTCCCAGGCCTGGGGCGCCCCAGCCCTTAGGATTTGGGAGGCACAGGCCTGGGGCCACCCAGCCCTTAGTCTTAGGGAGCCCCTGGCCTGGGGCGCCCCAGATTAGGCTATGGGAGCCAAAGGCCGGGGCGCGCCAGCCCTTAGGCTTTGGGATCCCTGGCCTGGGGTGCCCCAGCCCTTAGGATTTGCTAGCCAGAGGCCGGGCGCCCCAGCCCTTAGACTTTGGGAGCCCGAGGCCTGGGGGGACCCAGCCCTTAGACTGTGGAAGCCCCAGGCCTGGGGCGCCCCAGCCCTTAGGCTTAGGAAGCCCCAGGACTTTGGCACCACAGCCCTTAGGGTTTGGGAGCCCCAGGCCTGGGGCGCCCCAGCCCTTCGGATTAAGGAGCCCCAGGCCTGGGGCGCCCCAGTGCTTAGAGTTTGGGAGCCCCAAGCCGGGCTGCCCCAGCCCTTAGGCTTAGGAAGCCCCAGGCTTTGGACGCCCTAGTCCTTAGGCTTATGTAGCCCCAGGCATGGGGCGCACCAGCCCTTAGGTTTAAGGAGCCCCAGCCCTGTGTTGCCACAGCCCTTAGGCTTTGGGAACCCCAGGCCTGGGGCTCCCCAGCCCTTAAGCTTTGAGAGCCCCTGGCCTGGGGCGCCCCAGCCCTTCGGCTTAGGGAGCCCTTGGCCTGGGGCGTCCCAGCCTTAGGCTTTGGGAGCCCCAGGCCAGGGCGCCCCAGCTCTTAGGCTTTGGGAGCCCCAAACCTGGGGCGCCCCAGCCCTTAGGCTTTGGTAGCCCCAGGCCTGTGGCGCCCCAGCCCTTAGAATTAGGGAGCCCCAGGCCTGTGGGGTCCCAGCCCTTCAGCTTTGGGAGCCCCTGGCATGGTACGCCCCAGCCCTTAGGCTTTGGGAGCCCAAGGCCTGGGGCGCCCCAGCCCTTAGATTTTGGGAGCCCCAGGCCTGGGGCGCTCCAGCCCTTAGATTTAGGGAGCCCCAAGCCTGGGGCGCCCCAGCCCTTAGGCTTAGGGAGCCCCAGGCCTGGGACGCCCCCGCCCATCGGCTTAGGGCGCGCCATGCTAAGGCGCCCAAGCCCTTAGGCTTTGGGAGCCGCAGGCCTGGGGCGCCACAGCCCCTCGGCTTAGGGAGCCCGGCCTGGGGCGCCCCACCCCTTAGGCTTTTGGAGCTCCAGGCCTGGGGCGCCCCAGCCTTTAGGCTTAGGGAGCTCCAGCCCTGTGGCTCCCCAGCCCTTAGGCTTAGCGAGCCCCAGGCATGGGGCGCCCCAGCCCTTAGGCTTAGGGAACACATGGCCTGGGACGCCACAGCCCTTCGGCTTAGGGAGCCCCTGACCTGGGGCTTCCTAGCCTTAGGATTTGGGAGCCCCAGGCCTGGGGCGCCCCAGCCCTTAGACTTTGGGAGCCCCAGGCCTGGGGCGCCCCAGCCCTTAGGCTTTGGGAGACCAAAGCCTGGGGCGCCCCAGCTCTTAGGCTTAGGGAGCTACAGGCCTGGGACGCCCCAGCCTTTCGGCTTAGGGCGTGCCAGGCCTATGGCGCCCTAGCACCTAAGGCTTTGGGATCCCCAGGCCTAGGGGGTCCCAGCCCTTCGGCTTAGGGAGCCCCAGGCCTGGGGCGTCCCAGCCCTTAGGCTTAGGGATCTCTGGCCTGGGGCGCCCCAATCCTTAGGCTTAGAGAGCCCCAGGCATGGGGCGCCCCACCCCTTAGGCTTAGGGAGCCCCAGGCATGGGGCGCCCCACCCCTTAGACATTGGGAGCTCCAGGCCTGGGGCACCACAGCCTTTAGGCTTGTGAGCCCCAGGCCTGTGGCCCCCCAGCCCATAGGCTTAGGGAGCCCCAGGCCTGGGTCGCCCCAGCCTTTAGGCTTTTGGAGCTCTAGCCCTGGGGCACCCCAGCCCTTGGGCTTTGGGAGCCCCAGGCCTGGGCCGCCCCAGCCCTTAGGCTTTGGGAGCCCCAGGCATGGTACGCCCCAGCCCTGAGGCTTTGTGAGCTTCTGGCCTGGGGCGCCCAGCCCCTCGGCTTAGGGAGCCCCTGGCGTGGGGCGTCCCAGCCTTAGGTTTTGGGAGCCCCAGGCCGGGGCGCCCCAGCCTTTAAGCTTTGTGAGACCAAGGCCTGGGGCGCCCAAGGACTTAGGATTTGGGAGTCCCAGGCCTGGGGCGCTCCAGCCCATAGGCTTTGGGTGCCCCAGGCCTTGAACGCCCAGCCCTTAGGCTTTGGTAGCTCCAGGCCTGGGGCGCCCCAGCGCTTAGTTTTAGGGAGCCCCAGGCCTGGGGGGACCCAGCCCTTCGGCTCAGTGAACCCCAGGCCTGGGGCATCCCAGCCCTTAGGCTTAGGGAGCCCCAGGCCTGGGGCGCCCCAACCCTTAGGCTTAGGGAGCCCATGGCCTGGGACGGCCCAGCACTTCGGCTTAGGGCGCGCCAGGCCTAGGCCGCACTAGCCCTTAGGCTTTGGGATCCCCAGGCCGGGGCGCGAAGCCCTTAGGCTTAGGGAGCCCCAGGCCAGGCACGCTCCAGCCATTAGGTTTAGGGAGCTCCAGGCCTGGGGCGCCCTAGCCCTTAGGCTTTGGGAACCCCAGGCCTGGGGCACCCCAGCCCTTAACCTTAGTGAGCCCATGGCCTGGGACGACCCAGCCCTTAGGCTTTGGTAGCCCCAGGCCAGGGTTGCCCCAGCCCTTAGGCTTTGGGAGCCCAAGGCCTGGGGCGCCCCAGCCCTTAGGATTTGGGAGCCCCAGGCCTGGGGTGCTCCAGCCGTTAGGCTTAGGGAGCCCCAGGCCTGGGTCGCACCTGCCCTTAGGCTTAGGGAGCCCATGGCCTGGGACGCCCCAGCCCTTCAGCTTAGGGCGCGCAAGGCCTAGGGCGCCCCAGCCCTTAGATTTTGGGAGCCCCAGGCCTGGGGCGCCCCAGCCCTTAGGCTTAGGGTGCCCCAGGCCGGGGCGCCCCAGCCCTTAGGCTTTGGGAGCCCCAGGCCTGGGGCGCCACAGCCCTTATGCTTTGGGAGCCCAAGGGTTGCGACGCCCCTGCCCTTAGGCTTTGGGAGCCCCATGCCTGATGCGCCCCAGCACTTAGGCTTAGGGAGCCTCAGGCCCTGGGCGCCACAGCCCTTAGGCTTAGGGAGCCATTGGCCTGGGGAGCCCCTGCCCTTAGGCTTAGGGAACCCATGGCTTGGGACGCCCCAGCCCTTCGGCTTAGGGAGCCCCAGTCCTGGGGCGTCCCAGCCCTTAGGCTTTGGGATCCCCAGGCATGGTACGCCCCAGCCCTTAGGTTAGGGAGCCCCAGATCTGGGGCGCCCCAGCCCTTAGGCTTTTGGAGCTCCAGCCCTGGTGCGCCCAGCCCTTAGGCTTAGGGTGCCCCAGGCCTGGGGAGACCCAGCTCTTAAGCTTTGGGAGCCCCAGGCGTAGGGCGCTCCAGCACTTAGGCTTAGGGACCCGAGGGCTGTGATGCCCCTGCTCTTAGGCTTTGGGAGCCCCATGCCTGATGCGCCCCAGCCCTTAGGCTTAGGGAGCCCCAGGCCTGGGGCGCCACAGCCCTTAGGTTTAGCGGGCCCATGCCTGGGGCGTCCCAGCCCTGAGGTTTAGGGAGCCCCAGGCCTGGGGTGCCCCAGCCCTGAGGCTTTGGTAGCCCCAGGAATGGGGTGCCCCAGCCTTAGGCTTAGGGAGCCCCAGGCCTTAGGGGACCCAGCACTTCGGTTTAAGGAGCCCCATGCCTGGGTTGCACCAGCCCTTAGGTTTAGGGTGCCCCAGGCCTGGGGCGCCCCAGCCCTTAGGCTTTGGGAGCACCAGGCCTGGGGCGCTCCATCCCTTAGGTTTAGGGAACCCCAGGCCTGGGGCGCCCCAGCCCATAGGCTTTGGGAGCCCCAGGCCTGGGGCGCCCCAGCCCTTAGGCTTAGGGAGCCCCAAGCCTGGGACGCCCCCGCCCGTCGACTTAGGGCGCGCTATGCTAGGGCGCCCAAGCCCTTAGGCTTTAGGAGCCTCAGGCCTTGGGCGCCCCAGCCCTTAGGTTTTGGGATCCCCAGGCCTGGGGCGCCCCAGCCCTTAGGCTTTGGGAGCCTTGGCCTGGGGCGCCCCAGCCCTTCGGCTTAGGGAGCCCCTGACCTGGGGCGTCCTAGCCTTAGGCTTTGGGAGCCCCAGGCCTGGGGCGCCCAATCCCTTAGGCTTTGGGAGCCCCAGGCCTGGGGCGCCCCAGCCCTTAGGCTTTGGGAGACCAAGGCCTGGGGCGCCCCAGCCCTTAGGCTTAGGGAGCCCCAGGCCTGGGGCTCCCCAGCCCTTAGGCTTAGGGAACCCATGGCCTGGGACGCCCCAGCCCTTCGGCTTAGGGCGTGCCAGGCCTATGGCGCCCTAGCACCTCAGGCTTTGGGATCCCCAGCCTAGGGGGTCCCAGCCCTTCGGCTTAGGGGGCCCCAGGCCTGGGGCGTCCCAGCCCTTAGGCTTAGGGATCCCTGGCCTGGGGCGCCCCAGCCCTTAGGCTTAGGGAGCCCCAGACATGGGGCGCCCCACCCCTTAGACTTTGGGAGCTCCAGGCCTGGGGCACCACAGCCTTTAGGCTTGTGAGCCCCAGGCCTGTGGCCCCCCAGCCCATAGGCTTAGGGAGCCCCAGGCCTGGGTCGCCCCAGCCTTTAGGCTTTTGGAGCTCTAGCCCTGGGGCACCCCAGCCCTTGGGCTTTGGGAGCCCCAGGCCTGGGCCGCCCCAGCCCTTAGGCTTTGGGAGCCCCAGGCATGGTACGCCCCAGCCCTGAGGCTTTGTGAGCTTCTGGCCTGGGGCGCCCAGCCCCTCGGCTTAGGGAGCCCCTGGCGTGGGGCGTCCCAGCCTTAGGCTTTGGGAGCCCCAGGCCGGGGCGCCCCAGCCCTTAAGCTTTGTGAGACCAAGGCCTGGGGCGCCCAAGGACTTAGGATTTGGGAGTCCCAGGCCTGGGGCGCTCCAGCCCATAGGCTTTGGGTGCTCCAGGCCTTGAACGCCCAGCCCTTAGGCTTTGGGAGCTCCAGGCCTGGGGCGCCCCAGCGCTTAGTTTTAGGGAGCCCCAGGCCTGGGGGGACCCAGCCCTTCGGCTCAGTGAACCCCAGGCCTGGGGCATCCCAGCCCTTAGGCTTAGGGAGCCCCAGGCCTGGGGCGCCCCAACCCTTAGGCTTAGGGAGCCCATGGCCTGGGACGCCCCAGCACTTCGGCTTAGGGTGCGCCAGGCCTAGGCCGCACTAGCCCTTAGGCTTTGGGATCCCCAGGCGGGGGCGCGAAGCCCTTAGGCTTAGGGAGCCCCAGGCCAGGCACGCTCCAGCCATTAGGCTTAGGGAGCTCCAGGCCTGGGGCGCCCTAGCCCTTAGGCTTTGGGAACCCCAGGCCTGGGGCACCCCAGCCCTTAACCTTAGTGAGCCCATGGCCTGGGACGACCCAGCCCTTAGGCTTTGGTAGCCCCAGGCCAGGGTTGCCCCAGCCCTTAGGCTTTGGGAGCCCAAGGCCTGGGGCGCCCCAGCCCTTAGGATTTGGGAGCCCCAGGCCTGGGGTGCTCCAGCCGTTAGGCTTAGGGAGCCCCAGGCCTGGGTCGCACCTGCCCTTAGGCTTAGGGAGCCCATGGCCTGGGACGCCCCAGCCCTTCAGCTTAGGGCGCGCAAGGCCTAGGGCGCCCCAGCCCTTAGATTTTGGGAGCCCCAGGCCTGGGGCGCCCCAGCCCTTAGGCTTAGGGTGCCCCAGGCCGGGGCGCCCCAGCCCTTAGGCTTTGGGAGCCCCAGGCCTGGGGCGCCACAGCCCTTATGCTTTGGGAGCCCAAGGGTTGCGACGCCCCTGCCCTTAGGCTTTGGGAGCCCCATGCCTGATGCGCCCCAGCACTTAGGCTTAGGGAGCCTCAGGCCCTGGGCGCCACAGCCCTTAGGCTTAGGGAGCCATTGGCCTGGGGAGCCCCAGCCCTTAGGCTTAGGGAACCCATGGCTTGGGACGCCCCAGCCCTTCGGCTTAGGGAGCCCCAGTCCTGGGGCGTCCCAGCCCTTAGGCTTTGGGATCCCCAGGCATGGTACGCCCCAGCCCTTAGGTTAGGGAGCCCCAGATCTGGGGCGCCCCAGCCCTTAGGCTTTTGGAGCTCCAGCCCTGGTGCGCCGAGCCCTTAGGCTTAGGGTGCCCCAGGCCTGGGGAGACCCAGCTCTTAAGCTTTGGGAGCCCCAGGCGTAGGGCGCTCCAGCACTTAGGCTTAGGGAGCCCAAGGGCTGTGATGCCCCTGCTCTTAGGCTTTGGGAGCCCCATGCCTGATGCGCCCCAGCCCTTAGGCTTAGGGAGCCCCAGGCCTGGGGCGCCACAGCCCTTAGGTTTAGCGGGCCCATGCCTGGGGCGTCCCAGCCCTGAGGTTTAGGGAGCCCCAGGCCTGGGGTGCCCCAGCCCTGAGGCTTTGGTAGCCCCAGGAATGGGGTGCCCCAGCCTTAGGCTTAGGGAGCCCCAGGCCTTAGGGGACCCAGCACTTCGGTTTAAGGAGCCCCATGCCTGGGTCGCACCAGCCCTTAGGTTTAGGGTGCCCCAGGCCTGGGGCGCCCCAGCCCTTAGGCTTTGGGAGCACCAGGCCTGGGGCGCTCCATCCCTTAGGTTTAGGGAACCCCAGGCCTGGGGCGCCCCAGCCCATAGGCTTTGGGAGCCCCAGGCCTGGGGCGCCCCAGCCCTTAGGCTTAGGGAGCCCCAAGCCTGGGACGCCCCCGCCCGTCGACTTAGGGCGCGCTATGCTAGGGCGCCCAAGCCCTTAGGCTTTAGGAGCCTCAGGCCTTGGGCGCCCCAGCCCTTAGGTTTTGGGATCCTCAGGCCTGGGGCACCCCAGCCCTTCGGCTTAGGGAGCCCCTGACCTGGGGCGTCCTAGCCTTAGGCTTTGGGAGCCCCAGGCCTGGGGCGCCCAATCCCTTAGGCTTTGGGAGCCCCAGGCCTGGGGCGCCCCAGCCCTTAGGCTTTGGGAGACCAAGGCCTGGGGCGCCCCAGCCCTTAGGCTTAGGGAGCCCCAGGCCTGGGGCTCCCCAGCCCTTAGGCTTAGGGAACCCATGGCCTGGGACGCCCCAGCCCTTCGGCTTAGGGCGTGCCAGGCCTATGGCGCCCTAGCACCTCAGGCTTTGGGATCCCCAGCCTAGGGGGTCCCAGCCCTTCGGCTTAGGGGGCCCCAGGCCTGGGGCGTCCCAGCCCTTAGGCTTAGGGATCCCTGGCCTGGGGCGCCCCAGCCCTTAGGCTTAGGGAGCCCCAGACATGGGGCGCCCCACCCCTTAGACTTTGGGAGCTCCAGGCCTGGGGCACCACAGCCTTTAGGCTTGTGAGCCCCAGGCCTGTGGCCCCCCAGCCCATAGGCTTAGGGAGCCCCAGGCCTGGGTCGCCCCAGCCTTTAGGCTTTTGGAGCTCTAGCCCTGGGGCACCCCAGCCCTTGGGCTTTGGGAGCCCCAGGCCTGGGCCGCCCCAGCCCTTAGGCTTTGGGAGCCCCAGGCATGGTACGCCCCAGCCCTGAGGCTTTGTGAGCTTCTGGCCTGGGGCGCCCAGCCCCTCGGCTTAGGGAGCCCCTGGCGTGGGGCGTCCCAGCCTTAGGCTTTGGGAGCCCCAGGCCGGGGCGCCCCAGCCCTTAAGCTTTGTGAGACCAAGGCCTGGGGCGCCCAAGGACTTAGGATTTGGGAGTCCCAGGCCTGGGGCGCTCCAGCCCATAGGCTTTGGGTGCCCCAGGCCTTGAACGCCCAGCCCTTAGGCTTTGGGAGCTCCAGGCCTGGGGCGCCCCAGCGCTTAGTTTTAGGGAGCCCCAGGCCTGGGGGGACCCAGCCCTTCGGCTCAGTGAACCCCAGGCCTGGGGCATCCCAGCCCTTAGGCTTAGGGAGCCCCAGGCCTGGGGCGCCCCAACCCTTAGGCTTAGGGAGCCCATGGCCTGGGACGCCCCAGCACTTCGGCTTAGGGCGCGCCAGGCCTAGGCCGCACTAGCCCTTAGGCTTTGGGATCCCCAGGCGGGGGCGCGAAGCCCTTTGGCTTAGGGAGCCCCAGGCCAGGCACGCTCCAGCCATTAGGCTTAGGGAGCTCCAGGCCTGGGGCGCCCTAGCCCTTAGGCTTTGGGAACCCCAGGCCTGGGGCACCCCAGCCCTTAACCTTAGTGAGCCCATGGCCTGGGACGACCCAGCCCTTAGGCTTTGGTAGCCCCAGGCCAGGGTTGCCCCAGCCCTTAGGCTTTGGGAGCCCAAGGCCTGGGGCGCCCCAGCCCTTAGGATTTGGGAGCCCCAGGCCTGGGGTGCTCCAGCCGTTAGGCTTAGGGAGCCCCAGGCCTGGGTCGCACCTGCCCTTAGGCTTAGGGAGCCCATGGACTGGGACGCCCCAGCCCTTCAGCTTAGGGCGCGCAAGGCCTAGGGCGCCCCAGCCCTTAGATTTTGGGAGCCCCAGGCCTGGGGCGCCCCAGCCCTTAGGCTTAGGGTGCCCCAGGCCGGGGCGCCCCAGCCCTTAGGCTTTGGGAGCCCCAGGCCTGGGGCGCCACAGCCCTTATGCTTTGGGAGCCCAAGGGTTGCGACGCCCCTGCCCTTAGGCTTTGGGAGCCCCATGCCTGATGCGCCCCAGCACTTAGGCTTAGGGAGCCTCAGGCCCTGGGCGCCACAGCCCTTAGGCTTAGGGAGCCATTGGCCTGGGGAGCCCCAGCCCTTAGGCTTAGGGAACCCATGGCTTGGGACGCCCCAGCCCTTCGGCTTAGGGAGCCCCAGTCCTGGGGCGTCCCAGCCCTTAGGCTTTGGGATCCCCAGGCATGGTACGCCCCAGCCCTTAGGTTAGGGAGCCCCAGATCTGGGGCGCCCCAGCCCTTAGGCTTTTGGAGCTCCAGCCCTGGTGCGCCGAGCCCTTAGGCTTAGGGTGCCCCAGGCCTGGGGAGACCCAGCTCTTAAGCTTTGGGAGCCCCAGGCGTAGGGCGCTCCAGCACTTAGGCTTAGGGAGCCCAAGGGCTGTGATGCCCCTGCTCTTAGGCTTTGGGAGCCCCATGCCTGATGCGCCCCAGCCCTTAGGCTTAGGGAGCCCCAGGCCTGGGGCGCCACAGCCCTTAGGTTTAGCGGGCCCATGCCTGGGGCGTCCCAGCCCTGAGGTTTAGGGAGCCCCAGGCCTGGGGTGCCCCAGCCCTGAGGCTTTGGTAGCCCCAGGAATGGGGTGCCCCAGCCTTAGGCTTAGGGAGCCCCAGGCCTTAGGGGACCCAGCACTTCGGTTTAAGGAGCCCCATGCCTGGGTCGCACCAGCCCTTAGGTTTAGGGTGCCCCAGGCCTGGGGCGCCCCAGCCCTTAGGCTTTGGGAGCACCAGGCCTGGGGCGCTCCATCCCTTAGGTTTAGGGAACCCCAGGCCTGGGGCGCCCCAGCCCATAGGCTTTGGGAGCCCCAGGCCTGGGGCGCCCCAGCCCTTAGGCTTAGGGAGCCCCAAGCCTGGGACGCCCCCGCCGGTCGACTTAGGGTGCGCTATGCTAGGGCGCCCAAGCCCTTAGGCTTTAGGAGCCTCAGGCCTTGGGCGCCCCAGCCCTTAGGTTTTGGGATCCTCAGGCCTGGGGCACCCCAGCCCTTAGGCTTTGGGAGCCTTGGCCTGGGGCGCCCCAGCCCTTCGGCTTAGGGAGCCCCTGACCTGGGGCGTCCTAGCCTTAGGCTTTGGGAGCCCCAGGCCTGGGGCGCCCAATCCCTTAGGCTTTGGGAGCCCCAGGCCTGGGGCGCCCCAGCCCTTAGGCTTTGGGAGACCAAGGCCTGGGGCGCCCCAGCCCTTAGGCTTAGGGAGCCCCAGGCCTGGGGCTCCCCAGCCCTTAGGCTTAGGGAACCCATGGCCTGGGACGCCCCAGCCCTTCGGCTTAGGGCGTGCCAGGCCTATGGCGCCCTAGCACCTCAGGCTTTGGGATCCCCAGCCTAGGGGGTCCCAGCCCTTCGGCTTAGGGGGCCCCAGGCCTGGGGCGTCCCAGCCCTTAGGCTTAGGGATCCCTGGCCTGGGGCGCCCCAGCCCTTAGGCTTAGGGAGCCCCAGACATGGGGCGCCCCACCCCTTAGACTTTGGGAGCTCCAGGCCTGGGGCACCACAGCCTTTAGGCTTGTGAGCCCCAGGCCTGTGGCCCCCCAGCCCATAGGCTTAGGGAGCCCCAGGCCTGGGTCGCCCCAGCCTTTAGGCTTTTGGAGCTCTAGCCCTGGGGCACCCCAGCCCTTGGGCTTTGGGAGCCCCAGGCCTGGGCCGCCCCAGCCCTTAGGCTTTGGGAGCCCCAGGCATGGTACGCCCCAGCCCTGAGGCTTTGTGAGCTTCTGGCCTGGGGCGCCCAGCCCCTCGGCTTAGGGAGCCCCTGGCGTGGGGCGTCCCAGCCTTAGGCTTTGGGAGCCCCAGGCCGGGGCGCCCCAGCCCTTAAGCTTTGTGAGACCAAGGCCTGGGGCGCCCAAGGACTTAGGATTTGGGAGTCCCAGGCCTGGGGCGCTCCAGCCCATAGGCTTTGGGTGCCCCAGGCCTTGAACGCCCAGCCCTTAGGCTTTGGGAGCTCCAGGCCTGGGGCGCCCCAGCGCTTAGTTTTAGGGAGCCCCAGGCCTGGGGGGACCCAGCCCTTCGGCTCAGTGAACCCCAGGCCTGGGGCATCCCAGCCCTTAGGCTTAGGGAGCCCCAGGCCTGGGGCGCCCCAACCCTTAGGCTTAGGGAGCCCATGGCCTGGGACGCCCCAGCACTTCGGCTTAGGGCGCGCCAGGCCTAGGCCGCACTAGCCCTTAGGCTTTGGGATCCCCAGGCGGGGGCGCGAAGCCCTTAGGCTTAGGGAGCCCCAGGCCAGGCACGCTCCAGCCATTAGGCTTAGGGAGCTCCAGGCCTGGGGCGCCCTAGCCCTTAGGCTTTGGGAACCCCAGGCCTGGGGCACCCCAGCCCTTAACCTTAGTGAGCCCATGGCCTGGGACGACCCAGCCCTTAGGCTTTGGTAGCCCCAGGCCAGGGTTGCCCCAGCCCTTAGGCTTTGGGAGCCCAAGGCCTGGGGCGCCCCAGCCCTTAGGATTTGGGAGCCCCAGGCCTGGGGTGCTCCAGCCGTTAGGCTTAGGGAGCCCCAGGCCTGGGTCGCACCTGCCCTTAGGCTTAGGGAGCCCATGGCCTGGGACGCCCCAGCCCTTCAGCTTAGGGCGCGCAAGGCCTAGGGCGCCCCAGCCCTTAGATTGTGGGAGCCCCAGGCCTGGGGCGCCCCAGCCCTTAGGCTTTGGGAGCCCCAGGCCTGGGGCGCCACAGCCCTTATGCTTTGGGAGCCCAAGGGTTGCGACGCCCCTGCCCTTAGGCTTTGGGAGCCCCATGCCTGATGCGCCCCAGCACTTAGGCTTAGGGAGCCTCAGGCCCTGGGCGCCACAGCCCTTAGGCTTAGGGAGCCATTGGCCTGGGGAGCCCCAGCCCTTAGGCTTAGGGAACCCATGGCTTGGGACGCCCCAGCCCTTCGGCTTAGGGAGCCCCAGTCCTGGGGCGTCCTAGCCCTTAGGCTTTGGGATCCCCAGGCATGGTACGCCACAGCCCTTAGGTTAGGGAGCCCCAGATCTGGGGCGCCCCAGCCCTTAGGCTTTTGGAGCTCCAGCCCTGGTGCGCCCAGCCCTTAGGCTTAGGGTGCCCCAGGCCTGGGGAGACCCAGCTCTTAAGCTTTGGGAGCCCCAGGCGTAGGGCGCTCCAGCACTTAGGCTTAGGGAGCCCAAGGGCTGTGATGCCCCTGCTCTTAGGCTTTGGGAGCCCCATGCCTGATGCGCCCCAGCCCTTAGGCTTAGGGAGCCCCAGGCCTGGGGCGCCACAGCCCTTAGGTTTAGCGGGCCCATGCCTGGGGCGTCCCAGCCCTGAGGTTTAGGGAGCCCCAGGCCTGGGGTGCCCCAGCCCTGAGGCTTTGGTAGCCCCAGGAATGGGGTGCCCCAGCCTTAGGCTTAGGGAGCCCCAGGCCTTAGGGGACCCAGCACTTCGGTTTAAGGAGCCCCATGCTTGGGTCGCACCAGCCCTTAGGTTTAGGGTGCCCCAGGCCTGGGGCGCCCCAGCCCTTAGGCTTTGGGAGCACCAGGCCTGGGGCGCTCCATCCCTTAGGTTTAGGGAACCCCAGGCCTGGGGCGCCCCAGCCCATAGGCTTTGGGAGCCCCAGGCCTGGGGCGCCCCAGCCCTTAGGCTTAGGGAGCCCCAAGCCTGGGATGCCCCCGCCCGTCGACTTAGGGCGCGCTATGCTAGGGCGCCCAAGCCCTTAGGCTTTAGGAGCCTCAGGCCTTGGGCGCCCCAGCCCTTAGGTTTTGGGATCCCCAGGCCTGGGGCGCCCCAGCCCTTAGGCTTTGGGAGCCTTGGCCTGGGGCGCCCCAGCCCTTCGGCTTAGGGAGCCCCTGTCCTGGGGCGTCCTAGCCTTAGGCTTTGGGAGCCCCAGGCCTGGGGCGCCCAATCCCTTAGGCTTTGGGAGCCCCAGGCCTGGGGCGCCCCAGCCCTTAGGCTTTGGGAGACCAAGGCCTGGGGCTCCCCAGCCCTTAGGCTTAGGGAACCCATGGCCTGGGACGCCCCAGCCCTTCGGCTTAGGGCGTGCCAGGCCTATGGCGCCCTAGCACCTCAGGCTTTGGGATCCCCAGGCCTAGGGGGTCCCAGCCCTTCGGCTTAGGGCGCCCCAGGCCTGGGGCATCCCAGCCCTTAGGCTTAGGGATCCCTGGCCTGGGGCGCCCCAGCCCTTAGGCTTAGGGAGCCCCAGGCATGGGGCTCCCCACCCCTTAGACTTTGGGAGCTCCAGGCCTGGGGCACCACAGCCTTTAGGCTTGTGAGCCCCAGGCCTGTGGCCCCCCAGCCCATAGGCATAGGGAGCCCCAGGCCTGGGTCGCCCCAGCCTTTAGGCTTTTGGAGCTCTAGCCCTGGGGCACCCCAGCCATTGGGCTTTGGGAGCCCCAGGCCTGGGCCGCCCCAGCCCTTAGGCTTTGGGAGCCCCAGGCATGGTACGCCCCAGCCCTTAGGCTTTGTGAGCTTCTGGCCTGGGGCGCCCAGCCCTTCGGCTTAGGGAGCCCCTGGCGTGGGGCGTCCCAGCCTTAGGCTTTGGGAGCCCCAGGCCGGGGCGCCCCAGCCCTTAAGCTTTGTGAGACCAAGGCTTGGGGCGCCCAAGGACTTAGGATTTGGGAGCCCCAGGCCTGGGGCGCTCCAGCCCATAGGCTTTGGGTGCCCCAGGCCTGGGACGCCCAGCCCTTAGGCTTTGGAAGCTCCAGGCCTGGGGCACCCCAACGCTTAGTCTTAGGGAGCCCCAGGCCTGGGGGGACTAAGCCCTTCGGCTCAGTGAACCCCAGGCCTTGGGCATCCCAGCCCTTAGGCTTAGGGAGCCCTAGGCTTGGGGCGCCCCAACCCTTAGGCTTAGGGAGCCCATGGCATGGGACGCCCCAGCACTTCGGCTTAGGGCGCGCCAGGCCTAGGCCGCTGTAGCCCTTAGGCTTTGGGATCCCCAGGCCTGGGGCGTGAAGCCCTTAGGCTTAGGGAGCCCCAGGCCTGGGGCGCTCCAGCCATTAGGCTTAGGGAGCCCCAGGCCTGGGGTGCCCTAGCCCTTAGGCTTTGGGAGCCCCAGGCCTGGGGCGCCCCAGCCCTTAGGCTTTGGTAGCCCCATGCCTGGGGTGCCCCAGTCCTTAGGCTTTGGGAGCCCAAGGCCTGGGGCGCCCCAGCCCTTGGGCTTTGGGAGCCCCAGGCCTGGGTTGCCCCAGCCCTTAGGCTTTGGGAGCCCAAGGCCTGGGGCGCCCCAGCCCTTAGGATTTGGGAGCCCCAGGCCTGGGGTGCTCCAGCCGTTAGGCTTAGGGAGCCCCAGGCCTGGGTCGCACCTGCCCTTAGGCTTAGGGAGCCCATGGACTGGGACGCCCCAGCCCTTCAGCTTAGGGCGCGCAAGGCCTAGGGCGCCCCAGCCCTTAGATTTTGGGAGCCCCAGGCCTGGGGCGCCCCAGCCCTTAGGCTTAGGGTGCCCCAGGCCGGGGCGCCCCAGCCCTTAGGCTTTGGGAGCCCCAGGCCTGGGGCGCCACAGCCCTTATGCTTTGGGAGCCCAAGGGTTGCGACGCCCCTGCCCTTAGGCTTTGGGAGCCCCATGCCTGATGCGCCCCAGCACTTAGGCTTAGGGAGCCTCAGGCCCTGGGCGCCACAGCCCTTAGGCTTAGGGAGCCATTGGCCTGGGGAGCCCCAGCCCTTAGGCTTAGGGAACCCATGGCTTGGGACGCCCCAGCCCTTCGGCTTAGGGAGCCCCAGTCCTGGGGCGTCCCAGCCCTTAGGCTTTGGGATCCCCAGGCATGGTACGCCCCAGCCCTTAGGTTAGGGAGCCCCAGATCTGGGGCGCCCCAGCCCTTAGGCTTTTGGAGCTCCAGCCCTGGTGCGCCGAGCCCTTAGGCTTAGGGTGCCCCAGGCCTGGGGAGACCCAGCTCTTAAGCTTTGGGAGCCCCAGGCGTAGGGCGCTCCAGCACTTAGGCTTAGGGAGCCCAAGGGCTGTGATGCCCCTGCTCTTAGGCTTTGGGAGCCCCATGCCTGATGCGCCCCAGCCCTTAGGCTTAGGGAGCCCCAGGCCTGGGGCGCCACAGCCCTTAGGTTTAGCGGGCCCATGCCTGGGGCGTCCCAGCCCTGAGGTTTAGGGAGCCCCAGGCCTGGGGTGCCCCAGCCCTGAGGCTTTGGTAGCCCCAGGAATGGGGTGCCCCAGCCTTAGGCTTAGGGAGCCCCAGGCCTTAGGGGACCCAGCACTTCGGTTTAAGGAGCCCCATGCCTGGGTCGCACCAGCCCTTAGGTTTAGGGTGCCCCAGGCCTGGGGCGCCCCAGCCCTTAGGCTTTGGGAGCACCAGGCCTGGGGCGCTCCATCCCTTAGGTTTAGGGAACCCCAGGCCTGGGGCGCCCCAGCCCATAGGCTTTGGGAGCCCCAGGCCTGGGGCGCCCCAGCCCTTAGGCTTAGGGAGCCCCAAGCCTGGGACGCCCCCGCCGGTCGACTTAGGGTGCGCTATGCTAGGGCGCCCAAGCCCTTAGGCTTTAGGAGCCTCAGGCCTTGGGCGCCCCAGCCCTTAGGTTTTGGGATCCTCAGGCCTGGGGCACCCCAGCCCTTAGGCTTTGGGAGCCTTGGCCTGGGGCGCCCCAGCCCTTCGGCTTAGGGAGCCCCTGACCTGGGGCGTCCTAGCCTTAGGCTTTGGGAGCCCCAGGCCTGGGGCGCCCAATCCCTTAGGCTTTGGGAGCCCCAGGCCTGGGGCGCCCCAGCCCTTAGGCTTTGGGAGACCAAGGCCTGGGGCGCCCCAGCCCTTAGGCTTAGGGAGCCCCAGGCCTGGGGCTCCCCAGCCCTTAGGCTTAGGGAACCCATGGCCTGGGACGCCCCAGCCCTTCGGCTTAGGGCGTGCCAGGCCTATGGCGCCCTAGCACCTCAGGCTTTGGGATCCCCAGCCTAGGGGGTCCCAGCCCTTCGGCTTAGGGGGCCCCAGGCCTGGGGCGTCCCAGCCCTTAGGCTTGGGGATCCCTGGCCTGGGGCGCCCCAGCCCTTAGGCTTAGGGAGCCCCAGACATGGGGCGCCCCACCCCTTAGACTTTGGGAGCTCCAGGCCTGGGGCACCACAGCCTTTAGGCTTGTGAGCCCCAGGCCTGTGGCCCCCCAGCCCATAGGCTTAGGGAGCCCCAGGCCTGGGTCGCCCCAGCCTTTAGGCTTTTGGAGCTCTAGCCCTGGGGCACCCCAGCCCTTGGGCTTTGGGAGCCCCAGGCCTGGGCCGCCCCAGCCCTTAGGCTTTGGGAGCCCCAGGCATGGTACGCCCCAGCCCTGAGGCTTTGTGAGCTTCTGGCCTGGGGCGCCCAGCCCCTCGGCTTAGGGAGCCCCTGGCGTGGGGCGTCCCAGCCTTAGGCTTTGGGAGCCCCAGGCCGGGGCGCCCCAGCCCTTAAGCTTTGTGAGACCAAGGCCTGGGGCGCCCAAGGACTTAGGATTTGGGAGTCCCAGGCCTGGGGCGCTCCAGCCCATAGGCTTTGGGTGCCCCAGGCCTTGAACGTCCAGCCCTTAGGCTTTGGGAGCTCCAGGCCTGGGGCGCCCCAGCGCTTAGTTTTAGGGAGCCCCAGGCCTGGGGGGACCCAGCCCTTCGGCTCAGTGAACCCCAGGCCTGGGGCATCCCAGCCCTTAGGCTTAGGGAGCCCCAGGCCTGGGGCGCCCCAACCCTTAGGCTTAGGGAGCCCATGGCCTGGGACGCCCCAGCACTTCGGCTTAGGGCGCGCCAGGCCTAGGCCGCACTAGCCCTTAGGCTTTGGGATCCCCAGGCGGGGGCGCGAAGCCCTTAGGCTTAGGGAGCCCCAGGCCAGGCACGCTCCAGCCATTAGGCTTAGGGAGCTCCAGGCCTGGGGCGCCCTAGCCCTTAGGCTTTGGGAACCCCAGGCCTGGGGCACCCCAGCCCTTAACCTTACTGAGCCCATGGCCTGGGACGACCCAGCCCTTAGGCTTTGGTAGCCCCAGGCCAGGGTTGCCCCAGCCCTTAGGCTTTGGGAGCCCAAGGCCTGGGGCGCCCCAGCCCTTAGGATTTGGGAGCCCCAGGCCTGGGGTGCTCCAGCCGTTAGGCTTAGGGAGCCCCAGGCCTGGGTCGCACCTGCCCTTAGGCTTAGGGAGCCCATGGCCTGGGACGCCCCAGCCCTTCAGCTTAGGGCGCGCAAGGCCTAGGGCGCCCCAGCCCTTAGATTTTGGGAGCCCCAGGCCTGGGGCGCCCCAGCCCTTAGGCTTAGGGTGCCCCAGGCCGGGGCGCCCCAGCCCTTAGGCTTTGGGAGCCCCAGGCCTGGGGCGCCACAGCCCTTATGCTTTGGGAGCCCAAGGGTTGCGACGCCCCTGCCCTTAGGCTTTGGGAGCCCCATGCCTGATGCGCCCCAGCACTTAGGCTTAGGGAGCCTCAGGCCCTGGGCGCCACAGCCCTTAGGCTTAGGGAGCCATTGGCCTGGGGAGCCCCAGCCCTTAGGCTTAGGGAACCCATGGCTTGGGACGCCCCAGCCCTTCGGCTTAGGGAGCCCCAGTCCTGGGGCGTCCCAGCCCTTAGGCTTTGGGATCCCCAGGCATGGTACGCCACAGCCCTTAGGTTAGGGAGCCCCAGATCTGGGGCGCCCCAGCCCTTAGGCTTTTGGAGCTCCAGCCCTGGTGCGCCCAGCCCTTAGGCTTAGGGTGCCCCAGGCCTGGGGAGACCCAGCTCTTAAGCTTTGGGAGCCCCAGGCGTAGGGCGCTCCAGCACTTAGGCTTAGGGAGCCCAAGGGCTGTGATGCCCCTGCTCTTAGGCTTTGGGAGCCCCATGCCTGATGCGCCCCAGCCCTTAGGCTTAGGGAGCCCCAGGCCTGGGGCGCCACAGCCCTTAGGTTTAGCGGGCCCATGCCTGGGGCGTCCCAGCCCTGAGGTTTAGGGAGCCCCAGGCCTGGGGTGCCCCAGCCCTGAGGCTTTGGTAGCCCCAGGAATGGGGTGCCCCAGCCTTAGGCTTAGGGAGCCCCAGGCCTTAGGGGAGCCAGCACTTCGGTTTAAGGAGCCCCATGCTTGGGTCGCACCAGCCCTTAGGTTTAGGGTGCCCCAGGCCTGGGGCGCCCCAGCCCTTAGGCTTTGGGAGCACCAGGCCTGGGGCGCTCCATCCCTTAGGTTTAGGGAACCCCAGGCCTGGGGCGCCCCAGCCCATAGGCTTTGGGAGCCCCAGGCCTGGGGCGCCCCAGCCCTTAGGCTTAGGGAGCCCCAAGCCTGGGACGCCCCCGCCCGTCGACTTAGGGCGCGCTATGCTAGGGCGCCCAAGCCCTTAGGCTTTAGGAGCCTCAGGCCTTGGGCGCCCCAGCCCTTAGGTTTTGGGATCCCCAGGCC
Source organism: Tenrec ecaudatus (assembly GCF_050624435.1). Lineage (NCBI taxonomy): Eukaryota > Metazoa > Chordata > Mammalia > Afrosoricida > Tenrecidae > Tenrec > Tenrec ecaudatus. The sequence continues at coordinate 5,007 of NW_027459561.1, read as the reverse complement.
TGGGGCGCCCCAGCCCTTAGGCTTTGGGAGCCTTGGCCTGGGGCGCCCCAGCCCTTCGGCTTAGGGAGCCCCTGTCCTGGGGCGTCCTAGCCTTAGGCTTTGGGAGCCCCAGGCCTGGGGCGCCCAATCCCTTAGGCTTTGGGAGCCCCAGGCCTGGGGCGCCCCAGCCCTTAGGCTTTGGGAGACCAAGGCCTGGGGCTCCCAGCCCTTAGGCTTAGGGAACCCATGGCCTGGGACGCCCCAGCCCTTCGGCTTAGGGCGTGCCAGGCCTATGGCGCCCTAGCACCTCAGGCTTTGGGATCCCCAGGCCTAGGGGGTCCCAGCCCTTCGGCTTAGGGCGCCCCAGGCCTGGGGCATCCCAGCCCTTAGGCTTAGGGATCCCTGGCCTGGGGCGCCCCAGCCCTTAGGCTTAGGGAGCCCCAGGCATGGGGCTCCCCACCCCTTAGACTTTGGGAGCTCCAGGCCTGGGGCACCACAGCCTTTAGGCTTGTGAGCCCCAGGCCTGTGGCCCCCCAGCCCATAGGCATAGGGAGCCCCAGGCCTGGGTCGCCCCAGCCTTTAGGCTTTTGGAGCTCTAGCCCTGGGGCACCCCAGCCATTGGGCTTTGGGAGCCCCAGGCCTGGGCCGCCCCAGCCCTTAGGCTTTGGGAGCCCCAGGCATGGTACGCCCCAGCCCTTAGGCTTTGTGAGCTTCTGGCCTGGGGCGCCCAGCCCTTCGGCTTAGGGAGCCCCTGGCGTGGGGCGTCCCAGCCTTAGGCTTTGGGAGCCCCAGGCCGGGGCGCCCCAGCCCTTAAGCTTTGTGAGACCAAGGCTTGGGGCGCCCAAGGACTTAGGATTTGGGAGCCCCAGGCCTGGGGCGCTCCAGCCCATAGGCTTTGGGTGCCCCAGGCCTGGGACGCCCAGCCCTTAGGCTTTGGAAGCTCCAGGCCTGGGGCACCCCAACGCTTAGTCTTAGGGAGCCCCAGGCCTGGGGGGACTAAGCCCTTCGGCTCAGTGAACCCCAGGCCTTGGGCATCCCAGCCCTTAGGCTTAGGGAGCCCTAGGCTTGGGGCGCCCCAACCCTTAGGCTTAGGGAGCCCATGGCATGGGACGCCCCAGCACTTCGGCTTAGGGCGCGCCAGGCCTAGGCCGCTGTAGCCCTTAGGCTTTGGGATCCCCAGGCCTGGGGCGTGAAGCCCTTAGGCTTAGGGAGCCCCAGGCCTGGGGCGCTCCAGCCATTAGGCTTAGGGAGCCCCAGGCCTGGGGTGCCCTAGCCCTTAGGCTTTGGGAGCCCCAGGCCTGGGGCGCCCCAGCCCTTAGGCTTTGGTAGCCCCATGCCTGGGGCGCCCCAGCCCTTAGGCTTTGGTAGCCCCATGCCTGGGGTGCCCCACCCCTTAGACTTTGGGAGCTCCAGGCCTGGGGCACCACAGCCTTTAGGCTTGTGAGCCCCAGGCCTGTGGCCCCCCAGCCCATAGGCATAGGGAGCCCCAGGCCTGGGTCGCCCCAGCCTTTAGGCTTTTGGAGCTCTAGCCCTGGGGCACCCCAGCCATTGGGCTTTGGGAGCCCCAGGCCTGGGCCGCCCCAGCCCTTAGGCTTTGGGAGCCCCAGGCATGGTACGCCCCAGCCCTTAGGCTTTGTGAGCTTCTGGCCTGGGGCGCCCAGCCCTTCGGCTTAGGGAGCCCCTGGCGTGGGGCGTCCCAGCCTTAGGCTTTGGGAGCCCCAGGCCGGGGCGCCCCAGCCCTTAAGCTTTGTGAGACCAAGGCTTGGGGCGCCCAAGGACTTAGGATTTGGGAGCCCCAGGCCTGGGGCGCTCCAGCCCATAGGCTTTGGGTGCCCCAGGCCTGGGACGCCCAGCCCTTAGGCTTTGGAAGCTCCAGGCCTGGGGCACCCCAACGCTTAGTCTTAGGGAGCCCCAGGCCTGGGGGGACTAAGCCCTTCGGCTCAGTGAACCCCAGGCCTTGGGCATCCCAGCCCTTAGGCTTAGGGAGCCCTAGGCTTGGGGCGCCCCAACCCTTAGGCTTAGGGAGCCCATGGCATGGGACGCCCCAGCACTTCGGCTTAGGGCGCGCCAGGCCTAGGCCGCTGTAGCCCTTAGGCTTTGGGATCCCCAGGCCTGGGGCGTGAAGCCCTTAGGCTTAGGGAGCCCCAGGCCTGGGGCGCTCCAGCCATTAGGCTTAGGGAGCCCCAGGCCTGGGGTGCCCTAGCCCTTAGGCTTTGGGAGCCCCAGGCCTGGGGCGCCCCAGCCCTTAGGCTTTGGTAGCCCCATGCCTGGGGTGCCCCAGTCCTTAGGCTTTGGGAGCCCAAGGCCTGGGGCGCCCCAGCCCTTGGGCTTTGGGAGCCCCAGGCCTGGGGTGCTCCAGCCGTTAGGCTTAGGGAGCCCCAGACCTGGGGCGCACCTGCACTTAGGCTTAGGGAGCCCATGGCCTGGGACGCCCCAGCCCTTCAGCTTAGGTCGCGCAAGGCCTAGGGCGCCCCAGTCCTTAGATTTTGGGAGCCCCAGGCCTGGGGCGCCCCTGCCCTTAGGCTTAGGGTGCCCCAGGCCGGGGCGCACCAGCCCTTAGGCTTTGGGAGCCCCAGGCTTGGGGCGCCACAGCCCTTAGGCTTTGGGAGCCCAAGGGTTGCGACGCCCTGCCCTTAGGCTTTGGGAGCCCAAGGGTTGCGACGCCCCTGCCCTTAGGCTTTGTGAGCCCCATGCCTGATGCGCCCCAGCACTTAGGCATAGGGAGCCCCAGGCCCTGGGCGCCACAGCCCTTAGGCTTAGGAAGCCCTTGGCCTGGGGCGCCCCAGCCCTTAGGCTTTGGGCGCCCAAGGGTTGCGACGCCCCTGCCCTTAGGCTTTGGGAGCCCCATGCCTGATGCGCCCCAGCACTTAGGCTTAGGGAGACCCAGGCCCTGGGCGCCACAGCCCTTAGGCTTAGGGAGCCCTTGGCCTGGGGCGCCCCAGCCCTTAGGTTTAGGGAACCCATGGCTTGGTACGCCCCAGCCCTTCGGCTTAGGGAGCCCCAGTCCTGGGGCTTCCCAGCCCTTAGGCTTTGGGATCCCCAGGCATGGTACGCCCCAGCCCTTAGGTTAGGGAGCCCCAGGTCTGGGGCGCCCAAGCCCTTAGGCTTTTGGTGCTCCAGCCCTGGGGCGCCCAACCCTTAGGCTCATGGTGCCCCAGGCCTGGGGAGACCCAGCTCTTAAGCTTTGGGAGCCCCAGGCGTAGGGCGCTCCAGAACTTAGGCTTAGGGAGCCCAAGGGCTGTGATGCCCCTGCTCTTAAGTTTTGGGAGCCCCATGCCTGATGCGCCCCAGCCCTTAGGCTTAAGGGGCCCCAGGCCTGGGGCGCCACAGCCCTTAGGCTTAGCGAGCCCATGCCTGGGGCGTCCCAGCCCTGAGGTTTAGGGAGCCCCAGGCCTGGGGTGCCCCGGTCCTTAGGCTTTGGTAGCCCCAGGCCTGGGGTGACCCAGCCTTAGGCTTAGGGAGCCCCAGGCCTGAGGGGACCCAGCACTTCGGTTTTAGAAGCCCCATGCCTGGGTCGCACCAGCCTTTAGGTTTAGGGAACCCATGGCCTGGGACGCCCCAGCACTTCAGCTTAGGGCGCGCCAGCCCTATGGCGCCCTAGCCCTTAGGCTTTGGGATCCCCAGGCCTGGGGGCGCAGCCCTTAGGCTTAGGGTGCCCCAGGTCTGGGGCGCCTCAGCCCTTAGGCTTTGGGAGCCACAGGCCAGGGGCGCCCCAGCCCTTAGGCTTAGGAAGCCCCAGGACTGGGGTGTCCCAGCCCTTAGGCTTAGGGAGCCCCAGGCCTGGGGTGCCCCAGCCCTTAGGCTTTGGGAGCCCCAGACCTGGGGCGCACCAGCCCTTAGGCTTTGGGAGCGCCAGGCATGGTACGCCATAGCCCTTAGGTTAGGGAGCCCCAGGCCTGGGGCGCTCCAGCCCTTAGGCTTAGGGGGTCCAAGGGCTGCGACGCCCCTGCCCTTAGGCTTTTGGAGCCCCAGGCCTGGGGCGCACAGCCCTTAGGCTTAGGGTGCCCCAGGTCTGGGGCGCCCCAGCCCTTAGGCTTTGGGAGCCCCAGGCCTGGGGCGCCCCATCCCTTAGGCTTAGGAAGCCCCAGGCCTGGGGTGTCCCAGCCCTTAGGCTTTGGGAGCCCCAGGCCTGGGGTGCCCCAGCCCTTAGGCTTAGGGAGCCCCAGGCCTGGGGTGCCCCAGCCCTTTGGCTTTGGGAGCCCCAGACCTGGGGCGCCCCAGCCCTTAGGCTTTGGGAGCCCCAGGCATGGTATGCCATAGCCCTTAGGTTAGGGAGACCCAGGCCTCGGACGCTCAAGCCCTTAAGCTTAGGGAGTCCAAGAGCTGCGACGCCCCTGCCCTTAGGTTTTTGGAGCCCCAGGCCTGATGCTCCCCAGCCCTTAGGCTTAGGGAGTCCCAGGCCCTGGGCGCCACAGCCATTAGGCTTAGGGAGCCCAAGGCCTGGGGCGCCCCAGCCCTTAGCTTAGGGAACCCATGGCTTGGGACGCCCATCCCTTAGGCTTAGGCAGCCCCAGTCCTGGGGTGCCCCAGCCCTTAGGCTTTGGGAGCCCCAGGCATGGTACGCCCCAAGTTTTAGGATAGGGAGCCCCAGGCCTGGGGCGCCCCAGCCCTTATGCTTTTGGAGCTCCAGCCCTTGGGCACCCCAGCCCTTAGGCTTTGGAAGCCCCAGGCATGGTACGCCCCAGCCCTTAGGTTAGGGAGCCCCTGGCCTGGGGCGCTCCAGCGCTTAGGCTTTTGGAGCTCCAGCTCTGGGGAGCCCCAGCCCTTAGGATTAGGGAGCCCAAGGCTTGCGACTCTCCAGCCCTTCGGCTTAGGGAGTCCCAGGCCTGAAGCCCCCCAGGACTTAGGCTTAGGGAGCCCCTGTCATGGGGCGTCCCATCCTTAGGCTTTGGGAGCCCCAGGCCTGGGGCGCCCCAGCCCTTAGACTTAGGGAACCCATGGCCTGGGACGCCCCAGCACTTCGGCATAGGGCGCGCCAGCCCTATGGCTCCCTATCCCTTAGGATTTGGGATCCCCAGGTCTGGGTCG